>NW_027459223.1:0-113642 GCF_050624435.1 Tenrec ecaudatus | reverse complement strand
TATAATATTAATAACTAACACCCATATACGTTGTTTATACGTGTCATGCAGTGGATTCTTACTCATAGCGACTCTGAGAACAACGCAGACTTGTCCCATTGGGTTTCTTAGGCTGCTTGAATGTTAACTGAAAAATCAGCAGTGTGAACTCACCAGCTGCTTAATGCAGCAAAGAGGCATCAATCTACTTCCGTGAAATTCTTAACATTGGAAACCCTGTGCGGCAGCTCTGCCCCAGCCTGCAGAGTTGCTCTGAATTGGTTTGAATTGACAGCCATGGGCAATACTGATGTGAGCAGAGCGCAGGGCTGTGCTCTATGGAGCAGCCAGTAGGTTTGAACTACTGACCTTTTGATCACTAGCTGAACTCTTAACCATGGAGTTATCGGGGTTCCTAACACATGGTGCTTAGTATTTTTAAGATTCTGTTCAAACAATTTGCATTTGTTAATTAATTTAATCTTGGGAGCAGCCATATGAAATATGCACACAAGGAATGTGAGATGAGAGGAGCACTGAGATCGTTGTCCCAGGGATACCTGGACAGTAATTGGCAGACACACTGTTTGAGGCCAGCAGTCTGGTGCAGAGTTTGAACTGTTAGCCAGTATTCCAAAGTCTCCAGTCCCACAACAATTCTATTCCGCATGGAGCCAGGGGTGCATTCAGTAGCTATGTCACTCTACATTTATACTTTATTATGCTTATTAATGTCATATCTTCCTTATTAGTTTATAAACTTATAGTGGAACTAATTTTTATTTACTTTGTAGATGGCTCAGTATGATTTTTATTTCACCCAAATTATAGCTTATTATTGTTCTGAGATATTCTTTCCAAGAATTTTCTATTCTGCAACGATCAGTATTGCATCCATAAAACTTTCAGATCTACAAAACAAATAAAGTTCTTCCAAGTGGTATACGTGTTCTTGCTTTTGTTTAAGGCATATTTTAAAATAAATTACAAGAATACACTGTGTTTTATTGGTGTCAGAAAATTTTGGAATCATATCACTAGGTTCAAATTCTTTTATTTTTTAAATATGTTTTCTACAGGGTGCTGCTTTAATTCGAATGCTGGCTAATTTTATGGGCCATTCAGTGTTTCAAAGGGGTTTGCAAGTAAGTAAATTGCTTTGTTTTCTCTTAAAATTTTTCTTATTTTATGCTATGCAGATGTTTTACAGTTTAAGAAATTACTGATATAAGATTACTAAATGGTATGGAAAAGTTTAAGATGTATAAGGTTAGCATCATCTTTCAATATGAGAAATGAAACTTATAAATACCATGTTCTCAATAGCACCAGAATAAGCTTGAAGTATTGTGTGATTGAGAATATGTTTAATTTTCATTTTAAATTAAAATTGTAAGAGCCCAAATAATTGATATAAAATATTTAGAATACCTACTTCTCTCTTTTTTCTCCACTGATAAGTTTATGTAAGGTAAGAAGTGATAATAACCTTAGGAAAATTATATTGTGAAGAAAAATCTTAATAGTATTTTCAGCTACGTGTATTTTGTGTTTCTGTTGCTCCGCTGTTGATATATATATATATATATATATATAGATAGAGATTGTTATTTATCTGATGATCATTTAAATTTTTCTTTTTAATTAGAAAATACAGTGCTGTACAAATTAAAGGAAAATAAACAATTTTATCAAAATGTATTTGCAGTAGGAAGTATGAGATTTAGTAGGAGTAAATTTCTTAGAAAAAGAGGCTTCTTAATGGCTTTTAAAGTAAATACAAATACAGAAAAATAAAACTTTTACTCCATTGAAATCTGCTAGAGCAAATCATGTTCCTAGCAGCTGTGATTGATGAATTATTTATGATGCATTCTGCTACTTAGAAGTGTCCTTTAAAGTAAATTGATGTTCACCTGAAATACAATTATGCTAAGACAGAGAGAGCTATCAATCTTATCTGTTCTTAGTAAGCTTTCATTTTAAAATTTTAATAAACTACATCTGAGATCAGGTCATATTTTAGTAGTATAATTCTATGTTTACCCCCCACAATTTTTAAAGGTAAAATACAAAGCAAGAGTTAACTATGTTTTGACAAGGCTAGTTATACGTAGCACAACAAAGCAAAACTATAAATTTCCTGAAGAATAATTTCCCTTAGAAAATATTTTCACAGATTTGTTCCAGCAGTGGTTGGAAGTTACTTTACTCAGCTCCTTCCATTAGGGAAACCTTCAGAATAGCTGAATCCATGGAACCTATTTTGTTGGGGAGAAAGGGTCTGTTCTGATCACATAGTTGGATTTCTCCCTCCTCTCGAGGAGCGCCCTCCAAGAATATCAGAGGAATGTCCTTCTCTACCGCCATTTCTTTGTTTTCCCCATTGATGTTGTAGCATGACAGTTCTTGAAAAAATCTAAACTTGTATAAGAGCAATACAAATTGAATTTGATTTCTTGGTAGCTAGTTGATGTGAAATCATTTTCTGAGTACAGTTTTTGTTCTTTTTCTCATCTGTCTGTATAGATTTGCTCAGCAGATTGAATAATCATAGTTATTTTATTTGGAAAGGATTATTATTTTGCAACCTTTTTTGCTTTATTTTGTCATATTTTCCTTAGTATGCAAAATGTGTACATTTTAAATATATCCTTTTATATTGAAGTATATTTAATAGACTTCAGATCAAGTATATCTGAAAAAACTATTC
Source organism: Tenrec ecaudatus (assembly GCF_050624435.1). Classification (NCBI taxonomy): domain Eukaryota; kingdom Metazoa; phylum Chordata; class Mammalia; order Afrosoricida; family Tenrecidae; genus Tenrec; species Tenrec ecaudatus. The sequence continues at coordinate 110,950 of NW_027459223.1, read as the reverse complement.
ATCTGATTCTCATTACATTAAACTTGGATATAAAACTTGTTTTAATGTGTTACTTATCCTCTGAAACTTGATTTGGCTTTAATTTTCAAGTAAGGGGCTCTATGTTTGTCCACATTGCATTTTATTTGCATTGTGACATCTCATTGGTCAGATAGATCTGTATCCTTCAGTACTTCACTTTCAGCTTTATTTATACTCATCACTCAAACTGATTTAGTGTATCACCAGCAGTTTGGATTAGTGTACAGTAGATCTCTATGTCGGGGTGATAAATTATCATCTCCTGAGCATGAAGATGTATGGGATGCATTTTGAAGATGACCTCCTGAACAGACACTTCATGTCATGATGCTGACGGGTCAGAGTTGATATTAATATGCTTCCTTTCCAAAGGGGCTCAGGGGAGTATTGGTTTGCATGTTGTTGAGACAGCTAAGCCTGGCTGTCAGGGTTTACCTCGGCTGGACAAACGATGAATTCTTTTCATAATAACTATGACTATTTTCTGTTGACAAATAGAATTTTTTCATTTGCAAATAGACACTAGATTATGTTAACAGTTATAGGCAATATAAAATTTAAAATTGTATGTTTTTTCCTTTTTTTATTTTCGTTCCACCTCCCTACTCTTCTGGTCTCACTGGAGCATGCTCAAGCTTGTTCTGCCATCTGTCTGCCTGCCGGTCTATCTGTCTATCTCTTCTATTTATTCTCTGTTGTTTTATTTTTTGTATTTGCAGCTTTATCTTCATGGTCCACACATGAAAAACATTACAATGATATTTTCTGTTAATTTTCTATATACCTAAATTTTTCTTTTCTGGAAGTTTCGTGTAATATTTGACAGTAAAATTTTGAGAGAAGAAACATTGAATCCTTTTGTTGTTGAGTTAATATACCACTTATAAACAACATACATATATTTAAAGTAGGTTGCTTATATTTTTCCAAATGTGCACTCTCTATATTGTTCTTAAGATTGCATTTCCCAAAATAATAGCAAACATATTTCAGAAAGCATGACACAGTGAAATGAATACAGAGCAAAAATGATAGTCTTATTTATTTAAAAAATATTGGTGGGATTTCTGCAAAACACTAAATCTCCCTTATCCTCTGGTTCCAAAGTTTACAATTCAAAAGTTGAACTAGATAATCTCTAAGAGCCTTTCCATGTTTCATCATCTCTGAATCCAAATTTTATTTAATTTGATTTGCTAGTTAGACAACTTGACTTTCATGTGAAACTAGTGTTCATAATTTGATGTGGAGAAATGTGAATAGATGGGCAAAAATATGCCACTGCTCTTCTTGAAGCTTGATTTAGATTCTGAATATTAACTCCATTTGACTTCTAGGGCATATAATACCTTAATTTTAGTCCATCAGACCAGCATTTATTGTTATGCAGAGTTTTGATAGTGACTTATTTCTTTTTGTCAATATTTGACATACATATTTGTTTGATTTTAGTTACCTAAAATCATTTCATGATTTGCTATGGATAATTTACATTTTCATAGTTAAGACTTTATCTGTCTTAAATTATGTTTTCGAAAAACTAAACAGTGCTTGGTGAATTTTACTGGATATTCTATCTCAATGATATTCCTTTTTAACCTGACAGGACACCTTCTTAAGTACCCATCTTTGAAGGTTTGCTTCAGGAAACCATAGCTGGTATATAATGCAGTAGCAAAGCATAGCAATATCATTCTAATATTTCAAGCACAAAGGGATTTAGCATAGAGAATATGGGTTTTATAAAACAGTTGGGAGGGATAAAAGAGTAAAAATGGGGAAGACTTCATAAAATCAAAACATTCAGGAAACACTATAAAATGACACTCATTTGCTTAGTTGCCAGCCGTACACCTGGAAGCCACCAGCAGTACCTTCTTCTGCACTTGACTAAGGGAAGTGTTTCTTTCTTAGTGCCTTCCCGATAGCTTGTGCCTGCTTCTCACCTGACAGACATTTGCCTTGGAGCCAATTAGCAAGGGATTCTGAGAAATGTGGCACCCAGGCCTCCAGCCTGCACAGTGCTCAACAGGGTATAGAAGGTAGCAAGGGGACAGGTGAGCTGACGACAGACAATTGAACAAACGTAATCGATCCATTTTGTTGTTGTTTTACTTTAGTGATTTTATTATTATTTGTACTATATATGTAGCTTTTTGTATTACGATACAGAGCTTTTTTATTTTCTTTTGTTACTTTAGTGATAGCTCCATTATTTTTGTTCCTTCCCTAATCATTGTATTACTTACTGCAGAAACATGTTCCCGTTTCCACCGGGTTTGTAATCTCCAGGCCCCTCTGGGAGGGACTGGACTGGCTTGGTGGTGTCAGGGTGAATCAGTACTGGTATGATATGTCTGAAATTTCCAACTATCTAATTATGACACTTCTAAAATAAGCGCTGACGAAAAAAGACAGGGGAATTGACTATTATAAAAGTTTTCTGTTTTTAATTAACTTAATATTTTAAACTTCTGGTTTACGTGATCGAAACTGTTGGCTCTTCAGTCTACTCCCTTCACCCCCCTCCTACTAGGATATGATAAATATATGGAGAAGAAATTAAGCAGCAGTTTTTCTAAATTACATTTAATTTAAAATCAAATATGCACAGGACAAAAAGCCCATCTGGAAAGTGAGCCAGTATGGCGTCCCAACCTGTATGTCTTCCTCACTGTAAGTGTCTGTCCAGTGAGAATTGTTGTTAAAAAAAATTACTGCAGGCTGTGTTCCCAATGGAGACTTAAATAGAGTTAGTGAAAACGCAGTAAAGAATTAGCAATAACTAGAAAGTCTCCTTGCACGTCGGGAACAAGTTATGCATCATATAATGCTACCTTTGAGGCCTCATTTTTGACTGTGTTATGCATATATCAAACAGCTTCCTAGACCAGTCTGTGAAGAGAAACTCGAAGCATCACTTTGGGAGGTCTGTATTCGTTCTCTACCGATCACAACACCCCAAACTCGTGCCGTAACCTCATTACTACCCTTTCCGCGCGTGGACAAGTTTCCGTGCTCAGTGCTGTTTTCCTTTCTTTCCCCGGGGTAACTGGAACTATAAATGTAATGTAAGTGTGCTCCTCTTTCGCCTCTCTATAAATTCTTGGTGATTGGACATGTCCCTCTGCAATGTCTCTTGCAACTCAAACCTTCAAATCCATTACAGATATTATCAAACAACATCCTTTGGTAATAGTTACATCTCTAATTTGCCAGAGTCTGTGCGGTTTCCATGCACACGCCTTCATCGTTACGCAGAGGAAGCAGTGTATGAGGTTAACGTGGGGGTGGGATGGGGGACGATCAACAAAGCAGGACAAACGAACTGGGATCTACTGCCTTTGTGCCATTCTTTCTTCCTAATTTGAGTCCGTTTAGTTCAGATCCTAGTTCTAGAAGAACTCGCAGGATTACTTTTAAAGTAACCAATTCAGATGCTGATTCTTTGGACTTTTAAAATTACACAAGTCCTTTTAACTTCATTTATATTTGTTTTAATCTCCCTAATTACATTTTCTCTTGTTTTTCGCCCAGTAATAAAATAGTAAAGCTATAATTATAGGATCCTTAGATAACATTGATTGGCCCAGTAGCTATTACAAAAATAATTAGTATGTAATACTATTGCTTTTTCCTTTCAAACAAAACAATAATGTTTTAATGATTTGGGCCTGGTTGTACCATTCTTCATGTTGTTATGAGTCCACATGAGGGAATTAAAATTGTGAAGAAAGATCATTGTTAAGCTTGATATAAACCCAAGCCCTAAAATCTATGTCAGAAAGTGGGTCACCTTCCTGCTGAACCAGAGAGAGTAATTTAATATCATCTAAAATATGGTTGAATAGAGAAAGATTTCTCTTGATTAGTATTTAACTGCTCTTTTCCATAAGGTAACCTACAACACAGTGTTTGGGTCCAATTATCAAGGTGAAAATTGCTTATGCAAATCAATGTAAGGCAATGAGGTGTGGATAAAAAGCAAAAAGGAAATATCATTATTATTGGTTTGTGCTCATAAAATTCTGATGGCCTGAAGTAATGACAGGCACGATGCTACAGGGAGTATTAGCAGCAAAGCATGCTCAGTAACTTGTGTTCCAGGGAGATGCTGCTGTCTGTTAGCATGTGTATGCAGGACTTTTGTTTGAGACCTGCAGGCTTACAGTTGTGAAAGACTGCTCCCTGCATGTGGGTTTTCACGAAAATGAAAACTCAGATAGTAATAGAAGAACAGACACAGTGTGTCAAAGTTAAGGTCCTTTCTGTGGAGATGGTTTGTGTTTCCGTCCAGATGGTGACTCAGTCACACTTAATCTAAAATGAATGGCCATGGACAGTTTCTGCTCAAATGTCTCTCTGTTTCATTTAAAATACGGCACAGTTTTATATATGTGATAGGGAAAAGAGTTACCGCTTGGTAATCATTGTTTGTGATGATACTTATGATAGTCTTACAAAACCGATTCATCACAACTGGTTCTAGCCATTTGGACTTTACCAAATTAGCATTTATTAACAAGTTAAATTACAAAGGCAAGATTAATGAACATGTAAAAGAGAAAAACATTTGATTTTTATTGAAAGATTGCTTGATGTGAAAATAGTTTCATGTGTAACAAATACTTTTAAAACTTAAATAGCCATGGCTATTTATATCTCTAAATAAAAAGGGATTACTTTTTGTCACTGAATTTGTTTATTGGAAGGCTTACACACGGAATCCTTACCATGTGCTTCTGAACTGCAAGCTTTCCTGTGACCTCTGCAGCTATATGGATGGAGCCATGCCTTAAGCATTTCGGTGCTAACTGAAGAGTCCAAAGTTCAAACCTCGTAGTTTCTTCTCAGGAGAAAGAAAGGCCGTCTGCCCCTGTAGGGAGTGCAGCCATGAGACTGACCGGGACAGGGCGTCAGTGCCCACCGACGGTCGCTAGGTATTGGAATCCATACAGTAGCAATGCGTTTCTGTGTAAGGATACAATTATTTGTAATCAACCAAAAAGCCTTTACTATTAAAGATGCACCCTTTTCTCTCCTTTTTTTAATTTGGACATTGCTTAAGTAAGACCAAAAAAGAATTGATGCATCTGAATTATGGTGAGAACATTTTTGAAAGTTCCACAGGCTCCCAAAAGGACTAAGAAGTCTGTTTTGCAAGAAGTACGCCCAAAGTACTCCTTAGAGATGAGGACTTCAAGCGTTCATCCTAGATCCTTACATACTTTTTACAAACAAACTGACATCATGTTTGGTAAAGTAGAGGGCCGGTGGAAAGAGGAAGGTCCTCAAGGAGATGCACTGACTCAGTGGCTGCAACATTGGGTACAAACCAAGGCGAAATGGTGAGCACGGTCCAGGACAGGGCAGTGTTTCATTGTATGTGAATCGGGTCGCTATTGGTTGGCACTGATTTGATGGCACCTAATAGAAACAACACATTCATTTTATTTATACTTTTATGAAGATTTTAGCCTTGTGTTTTATACACTTAAAATTGCAGCCTTTACTCTCCTTTTCAAAACTTTGTACAAATGCATATGCACTACAGATACTGAACATTAACATTTATATTGAAAATATCCTTCTCCCCTGGGATATCAAATATCTAAAATCATATGAAAGATGACATTTTGTAAGTTGGTGACTTAAAAGAAATCTGTAAATACTGCTCCTGGTCACGTGTTTGAAAACTTACAGTAAGATCGAATGTGTTGAAAGACCTCTTTTCGGTCAATGGTAATCGTGCTTTAGCTCTCCTCTACCTTCTAAGTCTGTCTTGAGAAAGACACAACTTCACCTTGGCTGAACAAAGAGAGTGTGGGTCCTGCAAGCTATGGCCTTCAGACATTCTTTTAACTCAGACCTGAAGCCAAGCCTGAGACCACCTTTCAGCTGGTGTGTGAACAATAACACATGGGTGAAACTAACATGCCCCTCAGAAAAATCAAGTATATACACCTGAACAGATAGTATTTATCTAAAAGCAAAATCAAGCAGAATTGTTTCCAGTAAACTAACAGAAAGGGGGCAAACCATGGCTAATGAAAACAGGAAAACCAAGGCAGGAATGTGGGAAGTGCTGACACCTTGTGAGAATTGTAACCCCGGGCCAGGGAACTCCCCATGCATGCATTGCTGGATTAGAAATGAATTTGCTCTGGAAACTTTCATGTAAATCATAATAAATATTTTAAAGACAAAAAATGGTGGCATCACTTGCTTTCCTCAATATGATTCCATTTGTAAGCAATCTCCAATAGCCACCATCTGTTTGTTGGCTCAAGGCCTCCACCTGTGATTTTTAAAAACATTTAAGAACACTAACCATTTAAATATAAAAATTGCCTGTTAATACTTTGTGCTAACAGAACAAAATTATAGTTTTTCTTCCTATACTAAAAGCTATACTTAGTTATTTCTACAGCCCATATTTATGACCCATTAAATATCATTTATTCTATACATTCTTGTTATGTACTTACGGTAAGTAGTGAGTATTTAGTGCATGCTGTATAGAGCAGGTATAGTATACATTTCCATGAATCATAAAATATGATAAAGGATTCAAAGACAAATATATGGTGCTAACTGTGTTAAATGCTACGAGGGAGTGAGAGGAGGTAACTTTATCGGGTACTTAGAAGATCTTTCTTCAGAAAATGGATGATACACAAAGTTCTGAGGGATATAAAAGGGCTGAGGGGAGATCATCAGGAAGAGGAAAGAGCTTGTGCAAAAGGTAAGAAAAATTGAGCATGTCAAAGGAAGCAAGCTAAGGTGCTTGAGAAAAGTTGGAAGGACAAAAGACAAGGTCGGAGAGGTACGGGTAGGAGCCCGTCATGGGGTATCCAAATAGACTTTGCGGAGAAAATTGGATTTTATCCTAAGTATAGTGGGGTGTTCTTAAAGGGTTTTAAACTGGGATGTTCTCTATCTTTCTGCAAATATTGCAGTGGCCTTGAAAGAATCAGCCTACCATTACGGTAACTGGCTAATAAAATTAGAAGGGAATTTAAGTATCTGGTAAAAGAGGATGAAAGGTTGGATATGGCATAATTAGGTATGCAGAGGCAGGGACATATTCAAAATGTATTTTGAAGGTACAATTAGCGGGGACTTGGCGTACATTGGACGAAGAGTGAGGTGTGGGAGCAGAGGGAGAGAACAGAGTCAAGGACGCCTCTGCGGTTTCCTGTCTGAGGGCCTGGGACCAACCGGGAAGGACTGTACCGGTTGGGGGTTCCGAGAAGAGGGAGGGCCACCTCAGATCCAAATGGAGCAGCTACCAAGGCAGGCAGAGTACCAAGTGTGCAGTGTCGCCAGTGCCTGGAGAGAAACACGTTTCAACAACAAGAAAGCGAGCAGCAAGGTTAAATGTAAGATACATGTGGAGTAGGGGAAAAATGGAAACGTATTCTTTTGGAAGACTGCAATTTTATTAGGTTGAGTGGAATGGGTATAAGCGCATACTTTTTAAAAATTGCAAAAGAAGGATATTAGAAAAGTGAAGTAATTTGCTATAAAGGATATAAGGACTCACAGAAAGCTTTTGTTTTATTGACTACTTCAATATGGGAGCCCGTTGTACTAACAAGAAAAGGAATTTGGTAGTGCTCAAGAAGAGAAAACTGGCATCTCGGTCCTTGCGGTGGTGAAGGGACTAATTTTTATAGTAGAAAGATGCTTTCAATAAACTTGAAAATCTGGTAGTGGGGAGATGAGGGAGCTCCTTTCTAATTGTGCTTTTTTTCAGTGTTGTTTGAGCAAGGGTCTGTAGTGGAAAGCTGAGGATGAGAGGTGAAATGTGAGCATGTAGGTCTGAGAATAAAGAGGCACACCTACTAACTACTGATTGCCTCTTTGAGCTGGGTGATTATGAACGTATCATAGACTGAATCTGCTTAATTACAGGATTTTCTCCAGTGACGTTCAGCTGCACGAGTGCGGGTTTAGAGAAGAAAAATACTTGAATTCATCTGGAATTGTTTTTTTGCCAAGCTAGTATAATTGAAGAACAGAACTGAAAAGTTGAGGTGGCTATTTGCCAAGAATTGATTAAGATGAACTATGAAATCTAAGGAAAAAGAAGACAGAAAGTATCTCACACACATTAACAATACGAACACAAATAATAAACTAGTATAGTGTGTATGATTTTAGCACTGAAGAAAAGAAATTGCCTCTGAGAATATAATAAATTTAATGTCCTTATAGAAGTGTCCTTAAGCCCATAAATGTAAAAATGTTCAAGGAAACCTTACCAATCTAGAACATGTGGGGCGGAACCTTCTGGTCTCGATTACATTGCTAGGCAGTCGTAGGTCCTGATGTCATGGAATGTGTAGGTATTGGAGAGAAGTGGAGATAGTGCGTATTTTTAAGTGTTACCTGTACGTCTTTCCAAACCTCTCCTCTTGAGGTCAATGTCTGTACATAGAGGTATGGCGAGAATGAATGTCGTATGCCCATTTTCTGGGCTAGCTGCTAGCAAACCTGGCATCTCAGTAAATGGCTGCATAACTACATGTGCTAGGCCTTACAACTTCAGGAAATCTCTTAAACTCAGAGGGGAATTAGTTTTTTTCAGGTATAAAGTTTCGACTTCAACTTTTTCCTCCGTGCTTTTTGTGTTTAATTTGTTGTTATTTTAATAGTTTTACTGGGGGCTCTTACAACTCTTATCACAATCCACACATGCATCCATTGTGTCAAGCACATTAGTACATAAGTTACCTTCATCATTTTCAAAACATTATCTTTCTACTTGAGCCCTTGGTAACAGCTCATTTTCCTCCCTCCCTCTCCCACGCGCCCTACCTCATGAACCTTTGATAATTTGTCATTTTTTTTCAGGTCTTACACCAATCTCCTTTCACCTGCTTTTCTGTTTGTTGTCTGTCCCCCTGGGAGAGGGTTATATGTTGACCATTGTGATCGGTTCCCCCTTTCTTCCCCACCTTCCCCTTGCCTTCCTGGTATCACTACTCTCATTATTGGTCCTGAGGGGGTTAGCTGTCCTGATTTCCCTGTGTTGCAAGCTCCTATCTGTACCAGTGTACATGCTCTGGTCTAGCCAGATTTGTAAGGTAGAATTGGGGTCATAATAGTGGGGAGTGGGGGTCACGGAGGAAGCATTAAAGAACTAGAGAAAAAGTATGTGCACACTGACTGGCTCATCTCTTCCTCGTGACCCTTCTGTGAGGGGAAGTCCAATTGTCTACAGATGGGCTTTGGGTCTCAACTCTGCCCTTCCCCTCATTGACATTGATGTGATTTTTTTTTATCCAAGCATTTTTCTCCTTTAGGTTAATTCGTATAATTTCCTTTCATTGGCCCTCTGGAACATTTTGACTTCTCTTGGAAGTAAAGTTGAACAGAGAGAGGTTCAACCCAGATAGTATTTTTTTGAGCTTGCTCATAAAGTTTCTAATGTATCCTGATCTTTTTTGCATCATGTATATTTTTCTAAAGATTTATACTGTTTTCTGAGCACATGCTTGTAAGGTATACATTAATATTATCAGATGACTGGTAAGAGCCAAATTCCTTACCCAGTTCTTCTGAGTGTGTTGTCATTGAGTTGAATTTGACTCGTAGTGAGTCTTTGTGAAACTGACAAACAAACAAACACCACACTGCTTAGTCCTGAGATAAACTCACAATTGTTATATTTGTGCCACCATATATATTTATCTTACCAAGGATTTCCTTGCTGTGCACATCCAATATCTCTCAATTAAAATGCATTTTCGTTTCCTGTAGTCTCCTGCACTGGGTGCTGAGCAAGAGTAGGGTGGGGGCGGTGATGGTCATAGACGTGACTTAACGTCAGTGCCCTCTTGTTTCCTAGGAAATAGTGCATTTTGCCAGCCAAGACCAAATATGTCTGTTTGGTAAGCTTGTAGTGGTCTAAGTCCTTTACCAGGGCATTCAGCAAAGGCAGTTCCCAAACTTCAGTTTTACCAATAGATACATTTTATGTCTGAGTAATATTTCACTCTCGCAGTGAAAGTGAGAAGTAGGGCTATTTTAGTACTCCAGAGCACCCCAACAGACTATTACTTTCACACTATTTCACTTACAGGTGTAGGACCCTGTCAGGTTGTTCTGGAACACAGTACACATCCCAAAATAGAAATAACTGCCTTTCTGCTGGTGTGCCTGCATGTTGGAGTGTGATCTATAATTAATACATAAAATACATATAAAAACAAACCTGGTATAAGAATGTTTCGCTGTCTTTAATTAAAAATCAAATGAATAGACAACTAAAAATCTTCATGGACTTACAGTTTATTTTGAGTGAAAATCGTCTGCCATACTGAGTAGCTTATCATGAAAGTATGAGTTTTAAAATACTCATTAAGTAGAATGATGAAATTTTTAAACGTGCAAAATTGCATTTTGCTCCTGGAGAAATATCTGGATCCTCCTATAGCCAATCAAACTACTTAGGGAGATAACTTTTGGCATAAACACACATTAAAAAAAAACCCACAGAATCAGAATGACATATCAACAATAAACTTCTTTTCAGCGATTGTTCTGCATATTTAAATAGCTTTGTTCTTAAATGGCACCTTGCTGTTTTATGGTGGCTGGAAACCTCCAGATCTTGACAAGTGAGTAAGGGTTCCAAGAGATCAAATGTTCTTCTGGGAAGCTTGACAACAGTTGAATGGTAAATAGGGACAATTAATACCTGTGCCTCTGTTTCCTCCTCTGTTCTTCTCTCTGATAATGAACATGTGAACTTTACTGCTTTTATTTTGTTTTATGCTTTGTCACTGCTTTGATGCTCATTTTACATAATCTCATAATCTCTAACTAGTCTTCTCATATTACCTAAAATAGCATCTGGTCTATACTCCAGCTTTGTGGTATTTTACTTTGTCATCTGTCACTGTGTGAGTCTCCTTGCTGCTTTCGTTCAAGGTCAGGGATTGTAGAGACATCCTCTGAATGCTGGCACAGGCCAGCATTCCAATAGATTTTATCCCACTCTCGGTGACATTGCTGTGACCTGGCAGTTTGTAATCTGTGGTGGTGGTGTTCATGGACCCCTTCAGGTTACCACACTCTCACAGTGCACACACTGGCACAGATTGGAGTCCGGAGCTCGTGGTCCTTCCTCTGCTTATGGACCCCGGCTGTGGAAGCTTTTGTAAAGACAAGAAAGTAGCTTATTATAATTATGCACTGTCGTCGCTGTCGCTTTATGTGCACCTCCGTCGAAGAGCTTCTGCACAGGCTGCATCCCTTTCAGTTTCTGTGTGTGTACAGGTTTGTGTGTGTGGACTTTAACCTTCTGGTCTGCCTCTTTTGAAAACTTTCCCCGATACTTATTATGCGGAGCCCTGGTGGTGGAGGGGTTCTGTGTTGGCTGTGACTCACAGAGTTACAGTCTCAGAGACTCACAGGGGCAGGTCCCCCGTGCTACTGGGTTACTGTGAGGAGTCATCCACTCGTTGACAGTGAGTCCATTTTATAACACACACAAAAGCTGGTGGGTTATTAGGGAAATTTAGCCATATCTTTGTTTTGTTTGTTCAGCTTACGGTACCTTTTAGTATTCTATCAGTTAGGGTTTGGAGTTGCAAGCCACAGAAGCAAATTCCAGCTGTATTATCCAGAACAAATTTAGTGCAGGGTTCAAAGGTAGCGCATTGGGTCAAAAGAAAGTCTAAATAGCTGGGCTTTGGAAATAGAGTAGTAACTAAAGGGTTCTGTGAAATACAGAGAGGCAGCCAGAGTCGAGCTACAGAACTCTCAGATCCAGTTGCTGACATGGCCCCCACCCAGCTCCTGTCACCAAGACAGGACATACATTTCAATGATCTTCCTTCCCTTCTTTGCTCTACTCCACGGGCATCCACAGACCTCGAAGGGAGCATGGGGTTGTCTGAGGACAGGGGGCACGCCCATCCTCTCTTACCAGAGAGAGTGGCAAGTGTGCCTGTAGTATTGTGTCCCTCTCCTTGCTCTCTTATAAAAGTCCGTATTGAATTATTGCCCCCATCGAAAAGTGCTGTTTAAATGTCGGAAAGCCAAACACTGACATATTTTGGTATCAATTGTTCAAGGCACATTTTATCGTGATAGAAAGAAATAATGTTTTAAACCTGTTTCAACCTTCCTGCCATACAGTCAGGAAAAAAAATCAATGCCTGAATTTATTTATCATTTCTCAAACTAGTCGTGCAAGTAGATGACATCCTCATAGCAGAGTCACTGCGTGCAACATGGGGCCTGGTCTCACTGTAGAAAGCATTGTTCGTGGTGTGCTCATGAGTGAGTCTTCCCTTTTACTCATGAACTGAATTCTGACTTTGTTCAACGTCTCACCTTCACCTACTCTAGGCAGCCATATCCTGCTAAGGACTGGATTCTGCCTTTTGCAAGATCCAAATGGTACTGCTTAGTGCCTCAGAAGCATGTTTTAGCTAGGTTGGTTAAATTATATACTAAATAATCCTAATATGTATAATTCATGACATCATAAAATTCTGATAAAGGAGAAATTTGAGGTATTGGCTGCAGGATCTGAAGCAAAGGTCTCTTGAGTCTTTAACATCTGATGGAAGGAACAATTCTGTCTCTGCCGACTGTGATATCTGAATCTTGTGCTTGGGCCTCAGCTGCTAAGAGCCCAAACTGGAGGAAAGATTCCACTAAGGGGGCTCAGTGAAGTGCTCCGGAGGGAGGGGCTGCACCTCTACTGTAATCTTCCTTTTCTTAGAGGACGGGACACGTTTTTATCACTTTGAAAGTCATCCTGGGGAAAAAAATAAAGAAAAGTCATCATAGGGTAAATTTTCGTTTTACTTTCAGCTAAACACATCTAAAGTACGTCATGCATCTTTGGTTTTTATTGAATGGTCCCTCTGTAACCTGAGGGATAGACTACTCATGCAGCTAATCTGCTGCCCTAACACACGGAAAGACTCATTAATAAGAAAGTAAGCATTCCATAACTATTTGCATGTAAACCTTGAAAGATAATAGGCCTTTACTTCCTCAGCTCAACATTTTACTTTCCCTCTGGCCTTTCTTAGTCCCACTGGCTTTTATATATGAAACGTTATGAACTGTACTACTTGTTAGCCAAAAGTGGAAAACCAAAAATGGTATTATATTCAATCATTCAAAATCTTTTGATATGGAACTGCATATGTATTAATGTAAATTATATATAACAAATAAACACTGAGAAAAATGAGTTTGAGTATTTGAGCGAATCTGGTGTGAATAGTAAGGAGCACTGTTGGTGTGTGAGCTGCTAATCTCAAGGTCAGTTGTTCAAACCCAACAGCCACAGAAGAAAGATGAGCCTGTGCATGCCTGTCCAGATGTGGTTGGGAAAGCCTATACAGAGTTGCTATGAGTCAGAATGAACTCAGTGGCACTGGGTTTGGTTTTCTTGCTTTTATCAGTGTAATAAATCTTTTACTTCATTGCAAATTAGTAATAGAAAAGCATATTGACTAAGGAACCTCAGAAAACACACGCAGATTGAGCATTTATTGCGTACTATATTGGGAACACAGTTTGGTTAAACAGTGATAAGCCAAAACAACCAGGTCCTTACCTTACACAATAGAGCCCTGGTGGTATATTAGATCACTTATTGAACTGCTAAGTGCAAGGTCAATAGTTCAAAAGTACCAGCTGCTCTATATGATTTCTGCTCCTGTAAAGATTTATAACTTTAGACACCCAAAGGGGGCAATTCTACTTTGTGGTATACATCATAATCAATTGGATACCAGTACCATTTTGTTTTTGACCTTATGGGGAGAGGCGCTAGTCCTGCAGTGGGGAAGTGTTCTGTGCTAACCAAAAGCAAAGTAGTTTTAACCAAACATGGCAGATCTCTGTAAAACAAAAGAAGCAAAATTCTAGGAAATGCTACCGGAAGTGTGACTCCCTCCTACAGGACGACCATGCAGTGGAAACAGCTGGATGCCAATGGTTTGGGTGGGATTTACTTAGGGAGTTTTTAGATTATGTGGGCAGTTAAATTAATGAGCAGGCAATTGAAACACAGAGTAATATGTCTTCTGATAGGGTACAAGGTACTTGGCTCAGAATTAGAAAGGAGGCAGAAGTGGGCAAAGATTCTCAGGGAAAATGCATTAAAATTGAGACTTGACTATTAAAGTGAATTTGCACAGTAAAGGAGAAAGGTAAAGTTTGAGTGGAGAACTAGGAAATAGAGAAAATATTGTATTAGGCATCTTCAAATAAAGTAGCTAATCTGAGACTGGGCAACAAGTGCTAAGAGGCTTGAGGAAGTACAGCGGGGCTAGTCCATGAGGGAGCTCAAGGTGTAGTGTTTTCTGAGCACACCATATTGGCTGGCTAGCACAGTGGTGTGTGGTAGGGTTGAAAGAGAGAAGAAGCAGTGGCAGGCGCTGTGTCCAGGTGAGAAGCTGTAATGTGTAGCGTGGCACCTTAGAGGAAGATTCAGGATATCAGAGCAGTAATGTGACGGGAAGGACAGGAAGGCGTGAAAGATGACTCTTTGGTTCACATTCATCATTGGGGAAAAGCCCTCAAGAAGAGACAGTTTGGGGGAGGAGAGTGAGTTTAGCTTTCTTTGAATATGACCCTTAATTATCTTTGGGGAATCTAGTGGATATTGGGCTGTAGACATATGTATGGGGTTTGGATATGGACCAGGGTCTGTGATTTCAAATTTCCTGATATCTTAAATGATTATATTACCTATCCCAATGTTATGTGAATTAAGTGAAGGAATATAAAGCAATTCAGTGTTAAGAGAGGCAAATGACATTATAGTTTTTTATGTGAAACATTCCTTAATTATTAGTGATGCTACCCTTTGGTTGGTTACGTAATTCAGTTTCCTATTCAGTAGCCTGAGCTTATTAAGAAGATTATTGTAGCTAATATCACCTCAATCACTATTGGTGGTGTAGTAGTTACGTGTGGGACTGTGATCCACATGACTGGCAGTTCAAACCCACCAGCAGGTACATGGGAGGAAGACAGGGCTATCTACTCCCGCAAACAGTTACAGTTCAGAAACCCTCGGAGGGTCACTATGAGTCAGCATTGACTTGATGGCAGAGAGGTTTGGGTTATATAATATTGAACCTTCCTTTCAACTACATTTTAAAGTAGTTCACTTCACTTTTAACTACTATGCATGTTGGCTTTCCCATAGGTAGATATATCAGAATATGCTTTCGGTTAATCCCTTTTTAACTTGTAATCAGTTTATATTGCTAGATAGGTCTCATAAGTATATCCAACTAATCATCTTCATTATTTTCAACTTCTTTCATTTCTGAAATATCTAGTATAGACAGCCCATCACTGTTCTTACAGTGGATGTCAAAGCATTATACTTTATACATTTATATTGTAATGTCATATCTAATGTTGGATTTTCATATATGTGTCTATATTTATTAATAAATTTCTTATCCAATCATTGTCATATTCATTTACTGGTAGGTTAGAATAGAACTTAAAGTCGTTCGATGTAAACATGCCCCAACCATTGGAATTGCTTTGGCTCTGTAATTTTTGGTCCAAGACTTTCACAGCTTCAGTCACAGGGACCTACTCAAATTGCATCTTGTTATTTACATTTTTTTCTCAACGACCTTTTGCCCATCACTGTTCCTCCATTCCCACGAAACCTTCCTGGTCTATACTAAGTGCATTATACAATTCATGGAAATAAAAGAATAAATAGATGATATGGTTTTTAATAGGCATGATCCTCACATTTTCTTTGTAATTCTCCAAAGACTAAGAAGATATTTCCATATGTATATCGTTGTTGTATAAGAGAAAGGCTGGGATAACTAAAGAATATGTGTTTGGGGAGGAAAGACAGTTGAAATCTGAAGAATTCCAATGCCATGAATATTGAAGCTGATGGGATTCCAACAAAAACATACCATTTCTATCCTGAATATCCAGCCTGGCATATGAAGACCCCCTTCTTAATCCTGACTGATTGCCATTTCAGCTTGTTAGAAACAAATTGGAGCCTTATACAGAATTGGGAGAGTAAAAAAGACATTGAGCTAATGATCAAAATCAAGCTAAGATCCAACCGATCTCATGGTAGACTGACTGTAGATATTCTGATCCACCCCAAGGGGAAACCTGTATTCCTGCATCGGTCCTTTCCAGATCCGTCGGTGTCCCTTTGCTGCCTCTCTTTTATTATCCCAATACCTCTGCATAAACAGAACTCAACAATAATAGTTCTCATTTAAATAGATGTTTCACATACATTTATAAGTTTCAATGTCCATTGTTTTTCAGTGTATTCAAGAGATTCCCCCAAGATACACACACAAACAAATTAAAAGCAAAATTTCTAATAATTTTAACACCTAATCAGAAAATGATTTAAATCCTAGTCCCAGGGTTCAAATAGAGAGTGCTTCATATAGCTCTCCTACCCAAAGCTAAACTCCAGGTTCAGATTAGTTCTTTGGAGATCTAAATTCGCAGTAAAGTTGTCCAGAGCATCTTGATGAGAAATCTGTCATTGCTAAGTCAGTGTGGATGTTGCTTCTCCAGGCGTCTGATTAAGTGGGAGGTGCCATCTGAACATGTGAGTTGCCCACAAAAGCTCAATCTGTCACAGGTGCTACAATTTGTATTTCAGAAAATCTGCTTCTACAACTTTAATTATCTCCAAAGCATCCCACTTTACATAAAGTTCTCAATGGAGTCAGCATTTTTCTCCCAGTTTCAGAACTGGCATGTAAATTAAGCATTTGCCTGTTACCTCCAAGTTCTAGGGCTGAAAGGATCTCAAATGAGACACTTTGCTTAACATCATCTATGTTCTTCTCCTTCTCCCACTTCGACATCGGAAAACTAAGTGCCCAGTCGTCATAACTGAGGACGCATTCACCGCGATGCATCCATGCCTCCCAGAGAGGAGGAAGGCTTAAATTAGAAAGAGAGTGTGTAGGTTTAACTAATAGTTGGGAATTCCTAAATTAAAAAAATATTAGACCAGGATAAAATTTCTTTTTAATAATACTTTTTCATCAAGTCAATGAAAAGCAATGTTTATCTCTGTGATAATAGGCACCTTCGCACTAGAAAGCCTGTGACAACAGTCCTCTTTGGGCAAAGTGATACCTCTTACCTGTTTGACTAACAGAAGGCCATTGGGACTCATTTACACTGGCTACGTAGACAAAAATCAGCCAGTCCCACTTGACCAAATCTTTCTTAGTTAGGCCTTCTGATAAGGGTCACACAAAACCACACATTGCTTTCATTTTATACTCTTCCATGGAATCTGAACTCGAAAGACATCCACCGCAGTAAAGATTTGTTATTGTCAGAGTTGTTCTTATCCCATGAAATATTTTTTTAGATTCCAGTCTAAAATCCTGATGGGCAAGGTTTCCCAAAATATTACACTGGGGAGGTAATTTAATTCAAAAAGCCAAGGTTGACATGATAAATGAAGGGATGTTTTTTGACCCCCCCAAATCTATAAATGATTCAACTCTCAAAAATAATTTTTAAAGATTAAAGTTATTTGATACTTAATTAGAAAATATGCTATGCTTAAGTTTTTTTTGAATAGTTTAAAATTTAATTCTTATAAACCTTTATGAGTATTTCTCTTTGTATCAATATAAGCACAGCAAATAGAATTGTTTATTTGATTTGAGAAATGATTATATTAACTGGTAATTGCTTAGCAGTTAAATTGTAATTCAAATCTTATTTTCTTTGTAGGATTATTTAACCATTCATAAGTATGGCAATGCAGCCAGAAATGATCTCTGGAATGCCTTCTCAGAGGTAAAGTATAGGAAGAAAAAGAACCCAAACCATTGGTAACTTTTATTGACGCTGACAGTATGTTTTCATTTTGAGCTTTTATTTCCTTTGTCGCATATTATTTATAAATGTATAGTAATGAGCTATATAAAATGTAATAAAAATACAATGGGATTTAAATGTACTTAATGTTATTGATGCCTTTCATACTTTAAAAAGATAATAATTATGGAATACAATTTTAATATATTTGGGAAGTGAGTCATGCTAAAGTGAGAAATACTGCAAGTTTTTAAGGAAATATGTTTTCTTGTGTGCATGACAAATATTTAAATATACCAACTAGACACACTGGGGATATTTAATGATGCTGCATGTATTTACTTTACCAGTAAAATGTATTTTATTCTCCATTATGTAAAAAAAATTAATGCTAATGAAACTTCCATATATATATGCATGAAGCCTAACTTAAGGTGAGAAAATTAATTTTAGTAACACATTATATTAGCTTCACTGATCTTGAAATGTTTCATATTTAGGTAAATATTAAAGGTAAAAGTGAAAATGATTTAATATAATTATATGTATAATTCATGCTTATAAAGCTCATTTATCCAATTTGGGTTCTAAAGGCTTTGAAGAGGAATGGAAAATATGTAAATATACAAGAAGTCATGGATCAGTGGACGCTCCAGAAGGGCTATCCTGTTATCACCATCTTGGGAAATGCAACAGCCGAAAAGAGGGTAACCATTACCCAGCAACGCTTCATTTATGATATAAGTGCTAAGACCAAAACCTTTGAACATCGAAACAGCAGGTACCACTGACTCTCTTTTAATTTAACATGAATATAGGAACTTTTCTTTTTGCCATTCACCTTTTAATTTTAATATTTTAAGATAATTTTGACAACATAATTCTGAAATATAAGTTAAGACTCTTTTTATTTCTTTATTTCCATATGGTATTTTTGATTCCTTTTACTGCCGATACCTTACATATTTAACCCCTGATTGATGAGCACACTTATGGTATTTCATTGAAGACTATTTTAAATTATTCTAATCATTTTATATGTGAGATATGATATTTTACTTTTTGTTATAATATTTTTTAATCATCTTTAAGAAAGTTAAGGTGTGTTGTGAATTGAATAGGATCAATCTAGAAAACCAAATCAAAAGTATTTAGATAATAAATATTATCCTAGTTAACAAAACTCAAAAACTAAATAAATACCTTAAGGTGATCTTAAGTAGAAGTGGCAATATGAAAATATATTCTCTTTCCCTCAAATGTGGTGTTTAAAACTATAGAAAACACACCTGAATTTTGATTTGCTATAAATTTAACATTGGGGAACCCATTTAGTTACTTAAAATTCAGAATATAAACATTCTATCCAATTTTTCTAGTTTATTTTTACTACTTTGTTTCAGTAAAGACTGAGTCAATGTAAGAAAGTACACTTCAAATCAGGCAGTTTTTAAATTTATATATAGAATGCCCTGGTAAGGGATTGGAGGGGTGAAGGGAGGGCAAGTATAGAGATCAAAAGTAATAAGTAAATAGAAGTGCTCATATTAGTTTACTCATGCTGTGTCCTATCACCTTGGGAAATTAGGATGCTGGGCTTCATCATCCATTATTATGTAGGATTGGTGGGGAATATTTTAAACTTACATGAATGGATAGCATCTTCAAGTTAGCTTGATGTGAATAAAAGTGTTAGGGAGATTCATGAACATTTTCTGGTGGCTGATATTGGAACTCCATTTAAGAAAACATGAAGTCTTCACTGTTGTATTGAGATAAATACTGGTACAGCAGCTATACTATACAATACGATACGATACTATAGTATACGATACGATACTATAGGTGTAGGAAGGAGCTGGGCTCCACAGCAGTTAGAATGGAAAGATTGGCCCTGGGTTCTCACCCAGCCATGCTGCCGGGGACAGACTTGCAGGTCTGCTGCCATACAGATGAAAACCCAATTCTGCGCCATCAGGTTGATGGCGACTCCTAGCCCCCCTAAACACAGGGTTGAACTAGCCTGGGAGTTTCTGAGACTGTGGCTGGGGCTGGGAGTAGGACCCCCTTCTTTCTCCAGCGGAAGAGCTGGAGGCTTCAAACTGCTGACTTTGCAGTTTGTTCTACTCTCGTCAAGATGGGGGCACATGGAAGTTAAAGGCTCAAGTAGAGAGAGGCCTTCACCAGGTATGAGGAGTTGCCTTTTGCAATTAAACTGCCCGAACACGCAGAATAACACTCCTCCCTTCACCCTGTCGGGATCTGCCTGTCACTGCTTCGTCCCCTTCTCTGGGTCCCCACAGCTGTCAAAGGCTGCCCTGATCACCCACCGTCTGGCCCCAGGCGAAACACGCTTCGGCATGGACCACAAAGTACACAAAAACGACTTGACTGTGGCGAAGCCAGATTGGGGCCATGCCTTTGAGAATGAACAGTCTGACACAGGCCTCCCCGATGCAGAAAAACAGAAAGGACACCCAGATGACAGAACAAATATTGAACAAAAATACTCTGCCAGCCCATAACCTGCATCAGAGGTGTCAGCCAGGAGCCTGGCTCTTCACGGGGGAAAGTCTCTCAGCATGAGTAAGCAGTTTTAGCACAGAGCGCTTAGCTTCTGCTGGCATTATAAAACCACCTGGATGGTTCTGAATCTGAGAAATTGGTATATAAAAATGTTGAGGAAAATTAAAATCCCCTTGGTGGCGTAGTGTTAAAGTGCTCAGCCGCCAGCAAAGATGGCATGTCGAAGCTGCCAGCCACTCCCTGGCAGAAAGGGGGAGCAGTGTGCTCCCATTAAGACAGCAGACCGGCACAACCCTAAGGCAGTTGTACCCCGACCTGTTGGAGGACCATGCGTCAGAATCCATTTAATGGCAAACAGAGCAAAAAAAATATATACATGACATTCTATTATTTAAAATAATTTTCCTAGTAGGACAGAATCCATCTCTAGATGAGAATTTACTATTCCCCACTTAGATTATTGCTTAATTTATATTAATGTTCAGTTAAAGCTTGAAAATCAAGTCTGTGTGCTCCTTGTACAAGCCTTCCGAGGTCTCTAGAAGAGACATTGCTGACGTGCTAAAATAAATGTTTCCCACGGCTCTCGACTTTTCAGCTACTGACTTGGATCGTTCATTGGAGGGGCAACTGGGAACTCACAGACAATATTTGAGATTAAAGGGTTTTATTTAAGGAAGTTTACAGGTTACATACAATCAAGGTGAAAAATACATAGGACATGGTTGTCCTGTCAGGAGAAGTCACCAAGTTCTCTTCCAGGTGATAACAAAGACCCAGCAAGCATGGCACTCCTGTGTAAGGTTCAGCCCAAAGCACTTAGCTCCAGCTCTGTGCATCAGCAAACCCAGTTAAGTGGCCAAAGGCCCCCCACTCTACAGGCCAGCTGTAGGTCCCAAAGCACCCAGCTTTACTGATCATGACTTTCGCTTTGCCATGACTGTTCTGTGGGACAATTATCATTACCTCTTACCTGGAACATTTTTAATGTGTAATGTAATTATTTTTCCATATGTAATAAATGTACATCCTAGCTGTTAAGTAGAGGAAGAATGAATCTTTGCTATTTCTAACAATTGCATATATTTAGTAATGTGTTTAAGTGCATAAAATCCTTGGTAGGACTTTGGTACACAGGAAGTTGTGAATTTTCGTAGTTTGTTTTTCCTTCATTTCATTATAAATTTAATACATTTCACTGTTAACTAATACCACCTGAAGCATGGGGCACCTCCTGGGAGTCTTGGGCAACAGGGCATTCTGTGTGTCCGCACACTCACCCTTTCCTTATGGGCCCCGCCTGCAGCAGTCTCCGGAGGGTTTCCCTGTGTGCATCAATGCTTCGTGAATGTTAGTAGCAACTCCTGGGTGTGATTTTTCTCATTCCACTTTTTAAAACGTACCAATTCTTTTCCATGTTAGTACAATCAGAGTTCTTAAGAACTACTGAAGAAAGGGATATATTTTTTGAAAATTTTCTATTGTTACTTAAAATATGATATCCATATGATCAGTTAAACAGAAACAACAAGAACATAATCTAACTACACACATTAATTTTTTCTAATCACTTTTTAAAATATTACATACTACTAGAGTCTTAGACTTATTTAGAGGGTCTTTAGATGTTTTTAGTCATATATATTGTTTGCTTTTTAATTAATATCTGTTTGGCTTCACAATTTAGATCGTCAATTCAATGTGGAAGATATACACCTATAAAGTCTTGTTCATAAAGTTAGTCTATGTCTTACAGAGAAATTGATTTGGTCTTTCATTTTACTTATACTCCACCCAGTTCCTTTCGGTCTAATTACAGAGAGTAATTAATTGAATGTCTCCAATATCTATTGTTTGCAAGTACACACAAAAAATAAACTTGTGTTTTAAATTGAAAATTAGATCCAGCATTTAGATTAGATCCAGGTACTATTGCCTCTTAACTTATTTTTCCAATTAACCAAAATAGATTAATTATCTTTGGTGAGGGATGCTGTTTAAAAAATAATAAAATAATCTGGCTGTGATGTTCCCACGGTGTGTCCATTGTCATATATTTATCACATGTTTTTCATTGCATGCGTCGAGGCCTCTCTTAAGGAACATAAATTGTTTTGTTCACTAACTTCTATCCAAAGAACCAGGTTAGGCAACAATAAATTGGTTCTTTCATGATGGATTATGTGGAGTCAATTACAGTGTAACAGGGTACCTTCACATGGTTGGCACTCAGAAATGTTTCTCTGATTAAGTTCAGCTTATCATTTAAAATTCAGAATGTCAAGGATGGCCTTTTGACTTTTGACTTTGGGGATAGCAGTTGTTATGACATAATGAATTTTCCCCTTTTCCATCTGACATATTACTCTTGATGAATTCCCATGTATTAATTGTGAGTGTGAGAAATGAACTCTGTGACACGTAAAACAATTATGTGTCGAGGGACCGATTCAGCACTGCTCTTCCCAAATCTCCAGAAAGACGCCCATTTTATGATCAGTCACTCGGCGTCTCCCCTGGTTCTCAGTTCTTCAGTCGCTCTCCAGTTATGAAGCTGACACAGTATAGCTTCTTATATCACAAACAAAATATATGACTTTAATACTCATTGCTCGCTTGTTGTGAAGTCTTGCCAATGACACAATGATAAAAGCAAACTAAAACAACAAGACAGGCCCACGTCAGCAAGTCCATTCTGACTCGTCATGACCCTGCATAGGGTTACTGACCCTGTAAACGTGTACAGTTGCTGATTGCCCCACTTTCCTCCCGTGGGACAGTTCTTAGCTTTGAACTTCCAGCTGTTTAGCAATAGCACAATGATTAGTTGAAGGAATCAGGTTATATTTCAAGAAAATAAAATATAATGCTTGAACGCAATGTAAAATCATCTATCATTAACTGGTTAGCCTTTCAGATTAAATAGATACTTTATGTAAACATATAGGCCTTGATTTTTATTACTATAAAAGGCAAACCTTATCAAATGTTTCTCTTTTATAACTCTGACCCACATTTGAACATTAAGTATCGGTGGTGCTTGGCCAATTGTGCCCTGTCGGGTGCATTGTGTTTATATGGATTTTAGGGGGATCTTGTCAGTCTTGTTTTATTCTCTTTGCCTGAATCACCTTATGTGTGCCATATTAACCTTATGGAAATATAATAAAATATCTCTCTGAACAGTTATAAAATAAATAAGGAGAAATTGGTGAAATGTGAATACATAAAATCACTAGTGTTTAATATTAAAACAATAGAAATGAATTATTTTAAGATTCAAATCAATATATACTGTAGTATTTAGCCACTTTTAACTCCTAATGCAAACATTTTGGGTTTTTTTGGCAAAGTATATTATTAGGAGATCTCTTCTACATTGACAGAAAACTTCTGAGTGCACAGTCTTCTTGGTGAGATAGAAACAATGAATTAGAATCTACTTTGATGTCTGAGTGCTTTTTTTATTGTTGTTTTTGGTAGCTTCCCTAAAAAGCATTAATAAAAATCCCTCTGAAGATGCATGTTTTTCAAATGAACACCAATTTGTATTTTTAAAGCTACTCTTCTATTTTGCAGCTACCTGTGGCAGATTCCATTAACCATTGTGGTAGGAAATAGAAGCCATGTGTCTTCAGAAGCAATTATTTGGGTGTCTAACAAATCAGGTAAGATATATATTCTCCCCTGTGGACAATTGGTTTCAGATAATTGTTCAGCAACTTAACCTCTGGTTTCTGGGGTTATAAAAATGTGCATAAAGACAAACTAGAAAGAGAAGATGGAAGAATGATAATCACCTCTACAAGATAAGAAAGCATAAGAGGATCTCTTCGGTATAATTTCTGACTCATCCAATTTCACCCTGCCTATATAATTCTTGTTTATTCGTTCCTTTCATAGTGAAGAGAAAACATTTAAATGCTTTTGTAGATCTCATCGTAGCTGTTTTAAACTGTATAATTTCATAATCACACATTTAATTAAAATGTAAGCAGAACTCCCATTAGAGCAGTGTCTCACAAACTGAAACTGAGGCAACAGTTTTAATCCCATTCCACTGTCTTTGCATTTTCAGACTATCTCTTTTAGAGACCAGAGAAGCAATATCCTTCATGGGATTAGATAATTATAATTATTGGATTTGAAGGGAGAGGATTAGAGTTGTCCTCAAAGTGCACCCTTTGGGGGTCAAACCTCAAGGTGCAGGGAGAAGAGCCAGTTCATTGTCTTTCTACCCACAGACCCAGTGCTATCAAATAGATTCCAACTCCCAGCAGTCCTCGGACACGGGAGCACTGCCCCTTAGGGTGTCCCAGGCTGTACCTGCACGCACAGGACACCGGTGTCCTCTTTCACCCCCAGAGGAGCTGTGAGACTGAACCAGGGACGCTTAGTTAGCAGCTGTTGCTCTTTGACCCCAGCACCACCAGGGCTCCTTATTGTCTGTGTAAATGGCGCCAAACAGGAGAGGGGCCTATTTGCAATCACTCACAGAAGAGTACTTGAGTCCCTTCTAAGTCCTTCATGGACAGCAGGGTCCACATGAGGGTTCCTTTTGCTCCGCTTCCCAGCGAGTTGGAGAAAAGGCGATGATCATCTTCTATTAACACTTCAGTGGCACTAAGAAGGTCACATTTTTCTACCTTTTTCCCCTTGCTGCTTTCACCAATGCTGTTAGTGTATTTTAATTCTTTATGCTATAAACATCGTTTTGAGCATATATCTTTTGTTTTAAGTAAATAAACAAATGTTTGTTTCATTTCATACATGGCACAGTTAAGTACTCAAAATAGATGCATGGCTACATATAGGCAAAATGTACTGAATCCAGAATGTAATCTGACTATCAGAAACATAAACACTTGTAATTCCCAGGGGTGAAGGTTACTCATAATTTCGTGTTAATGTAATTTTAATATGAAACTGCATATTATAAAGAGTTACAATTCCATTCACGTTTATTGTATATAAGACATTCACATGTAATGTGGTGGTACATTGAAATGCTGACTGTAACATTTATTGGTTTCTTCTCCTTTAAAATAACTCATTACAATTTGTTCTTTTAATTGCTTTGAGTTAGCGTTTATTTCGTGATTCTGAATTCACACTTACTATCTTATTTTCCTTTATAATTCTCTTTTATCCCCATGAAGCACCTTTACTTGAATACATAATATGTTATTACATGGTGAATGAAACTAGGGAGTTGTAATTGTCCAACGATTTGAATTATGCCATCCCTCCATACATTTCTTAGAAACATGAGACATAATAATCTTCAGAAATAAACTACGACATATCCCTTTGAAATGTAGAGTGGAAATGAGAAAGTTAAAGAAATGTAGAAGTACTTACTGATTATATATTTGAATCAGCCTAAACACTCAGCTTAGAAGGTGAGGGCTATAGGGAGTCTGTTCTTACTGGAAACCTGCTGGAGAAGGTATTTCCTCTTTATCCTTTACTTTCTCCTTTTTGGGAAGACCATAAGCCTTCCCTTGACCAATACAGGTTGTACTTGAGAGATTGCTTCATCTTGAGTTATTAATCAGGATAATGACAGTCCATTCTTTCAACATGTTTGCCTTAAATATCACCAATGTTAATATGAAGAACTGCTATGAACAACTGCACAGGTATACGCTTTAAAACTCTAGGGGATGCTATTTCTGAAGGGGGTATTGTGAGTGGCACATCCCCACCCCACAGTCAGGCACTGCACACATATCAGAGTGTAAGGTGTCCTTTTGTTTCAATCCCAGCAGTGTTCTCTATTTGACACGAACATGGTAACACTTAATACTTAAGGTTGCTCAATACCGTCAAGTGTTTACTCAATAGCAAGTAAGTTTTCCACATGTCACTTGAAGGCCTTATAAATGCTTTATAAATGCACAAATTGGGGTGACCGATTCCCAGTGAAGCTAAAAATAAAAGTCATCTTTCTAGTTTGCCTTTTTCAGTGTCATTTTACCTATGCACCATCTTCTCTTGAAGTCCTGAACTTCGATGAGGCCTAGTAAAAACCTGACACCACACTATAATTAGGTAAAAAGAAAAGATTGGTTAACCTCAACTTCTTTTATATGTTATCTCCTATTTTATTCAAAACAAACAACTAATGTACATGAAAAGTATCTGCATTAAGCCAGGGAGAAAAACGCATTGGTCAATTGTTATAAACACATGTAAAAAAATGCCAAATTTTAATGACAACAACCAGATCAATGTTTTGTAATTTTTCATGGTCAGTAAAGATTTTATTTCACATATATTCACACAAGGCCATAGTTAATTATAAAGTTTAAATTTGATTATCATCATCATATTTTCTTGAGAGTTAAATTTTTGAAGCCCTTTGGATAAATATATAATTATTTCTAAAGATGACATAAAACGCTACCTAAAGTATTAAGTCAATTTTTAAGTTATTAGAAACAGCCAAAATTTTTTCTCTCTTTCATTTTCACTGAGAAAATACCAACAATCTAGGCATTATAAATGTAATAGCTTGCATATTTACTGGATATTTGCTTACCCAAGAGTGGAAGGCAATACATTCAGTTACATTTTAGGAAAGAACACAGTCAGAATAGAGTAGACACTGGCTCTGAAAGGTCAGTAAACACTAAACTAGTGCTGAAGTGCTCTCACCTTTGCCTTCAGCATTGGCTTACTTGAGACTCAGAAGCCCTTAGAAGCAATATGATTTTAATCCCCATCTTCTAAATGAGTTTATTACAATTTGATGGTAACTTGGATCAAGTCCGTTGGCAAATTAGGTAAAGAGCTAGGTCTAGGGCTGTGATTTTCTTCTGTTATTTTTAATACTTCTCTCATGAGCACACCCTTATTTACCGTGGATAAAATTGTAAAGTTTTGTTAGGCTGTCTGGGCGATCTCTTAATTATGTAACACTTTGTCATTGGGTGTATGCCAGTGACTCTTAAAGAGCTACAGAACATTATCTCATTTAATTATCTTACAAGTTTAGGGAGGAAGTCCACCTAAGTTATCACAGAGTTTATTGTGTATTTCCAGTTTTGTTATCCTGGTTGACATTTCTTCTCATCTGCAGCCAGCCAAGTTTGTAAAGAATATATCACCTTCTTCTTTTGGTCCTGGGGTGTGTGTGTTGGGTGTGTGTGTTGGGTGTGTGTTGGGTGTGTGGTGGTGGTAAATGAATGATAAGAACTAAAATATTTTAAAGTATTAACTGCTCTGTGTTTTGATATGGCCTAAGACTTGTGTCATTTTGGGAACATTCCAAATAGAAATTTTAATTATTATTACCGACCCTCAAAATATAGCTTCCATAATTTTTTATGGTTCTCATCATGCACTGTACATCACGAGGCCATGGAAAAAGAACACTTTAAAATTCATTGCTTGCCATTAGTTAATTTGAAGAATATTTTAGGGATATAATTAACTAGAACTGAAAAGGTATTTAAGAATGTATTACTATATCTTGCCAGGGATTATTTCTCTACAGATTTCACTTATACCAGAGACATAAAAATATTCACGAACAGTAATAACCTTCAGGTTTTAGTTATCAGTTTAATAATGGCAAACTTAAAAGCAGGAGATGGCTGCCTTTTATTTCCTTTCCTTCTTTTTTACTGACCAGACTACATAAAAGGGGTAAGAATTGCTTTTATCATTTATACATACATATTATTTTAATTTGAGTATAGATTTAAATTTTTTAATAAAATTGATTTAAAAACAGGAGCCAATTATATCACATGAGATTTATATAAAAGATGAGCATGAAATAACTTTTAAATTATATTTAATAATTATAAATCATGACAATTTGAAACCTGTAAAACCCTAAATTATATGATCAGATATGAGGCTTGAATTTTAAATATTATCACCTATAAAGTGACTACTTAAGGAGTGGGGAGATCCAATTTATTCTGTGAATTCAGACATGATTTTAATATTTTATAAGGAATAGATCATTGTGAACTTACAGATGCATGAAAATAAAGTCAAAGTTGATCAACAGAAACAGTATCCTTAATGTTTCAATTTTATTTTTTATACTTGCCACATTTTCTTGTTAACTATATCTCTTGTCATCATTGCATCCATAAAATGGGGATGATATTCTAAAGCTTCTTTATAGCAATTGTGTGGATAAACATTGAAGTTTTGAAGAAAAGGAGATTATAAAGTCTCATAGGTAGAGAAAATCATTCATACTCTAAAATAGAACTTGATAGACTTTTCCTTCTGCATACCACTATTAAACTAGAGATCAATTGTCAGCCTAAGAGAATGTGTACCATTTCTTTTCCATTGAATTGTAGCATTGAAAGGGACCTTATAGGCCATTGTTTGTCCATCAGGTTATAGGTAAAGTGGTTTTAAAAAAGGAATATGCTATCGAAGTTTAAACATTTATGTATATAGATGTATAGTCGGGCATGACTTTCTTGCCCCTATTCTAGTTTATTTTAACTGTCATATTTCTCCTTTCAAATTAAAAAGAGAGAAGGAATGTGAAAATGTGTATTTTATGATAGTAAAAGCACTATACCACGTTGTGTCAGGAGCATAGACCAGACTAGAAAGAAGCCTAGATGGTGGAAGACCTGAGATGGACTATTTTCAGCTGTGTTGGACAATTGAATTACAACTGTCTGAACCTCGTTTGCACGGGTACTACATATAAATGTGGCCAAAGTACAGTGCTTTGAAACATTAAATATTAGATTTTTTTCAATAGTTTGGGATTATATTTTAGTGGACTGTAATAGGTGCCTCTTCATCTTGCTGGCATGTTTGGACTAAATCTTCCACTTCATTCCAGTTTTGAGCAATTAATGACCACTTTTGTCCACGATATCTTTTGTGGTAGTAGAATTATTTTCTGATGGACTCTATGTAAAGAGATTCCATTCAAAAACTATATGTTTGAATGCGTCCTTGGGGAAATAATAGGAAAACCTGATTTGGAGTCTGAGATGTAAAAACATTGACAATGGACTGAAGCTGACTCCAATGGGCTGCACATGGTCTCTGTGATACATTTTCTGGTGTGAGCTATCATGGAAATGATTTATTTTTCCCTTGGGCATGAGACACTGTTTTAGCATAAGCTCTGCTGAATCCTGGAGGCTTTGTAGATAGAGAACATGAACACATGCTATAGTAAACGGTGGCATAGCAAGCTAAGCATTTGGACTGCAAGTTGGTTCAAACTAGCCAGCTGTTCCTTCAGAGAAAGATGAGGCTAGCTGACCTCATAACCAGGAGCAGCAGTTCCGTTCTTCCCGATAGGGTCACTGTGAGTTAGAACTGACTCCATGGCAGTGGTTTTATACATGTATACGTGTACACTTACATATATTTCCTTACATTTATGCACAAAGATTAAAAATATTTTATTTAAAGAGTATGCAGGTTCTAGGACACACAAGGTCTGAAAGCATCCACAATGAAGTACAAAATCATTGGAATTGTGACCTATGGTTTGTAAATAAATAAGGAAACAATTGAAAATGAATAGCATTCTCCATATGTACCATATTTGTAGGAGTTAAATGTGTAAGAAGTTATAAGATTGTTTTTACCAGCTCGCTTTCTTTAATTGAATTACCTGGCTAATATAATCAAGTTACTATTTTCCAAGGTGATTCCAATAAGCAGAATTTATTATCTTTGTTTTTAATTATGTGTAGAAATATTAGAGTCTTAAGTAAATGCAGTCTCTTTTTCCGGCGTTATTGATGATGCTGCATCATCTGTTATTTATAGTATTTCCAAGAAAGCACAAGGAAGAGGCAAGGAACACCCATGACTCTGAAATAAATGAGCTCGATTGTTTTAATAACTTTCTTACTGAACGCGTTAAGAGAATGTAGTTCTCAAAACTTTTCCCTTCATTCTAATCATACTATATGCATATATAGTCTATGTCACACAGACACAAGTACATGTTAGGTCACATGTATGTTGAAAAAACAATTATGTGTAGGGGATAGGGATTTTGTCAGGAATAGAGGCTAGTTATAACCTACTAAACATTTACTGGTATATCCTAGATGCAAATGATTACGTGAAAGATTAGCTTTTAATTGAGCAATAATAATTATTAGTAACTTTACCTTGGTATTAAGAAAATATACTTTATATATCATTAACATCTAAATCTATTTCATCCTGAAAAACATGCTGTTTGTAGAGCACCACAGGATCACTTCTCTGGGCAAAGGAAGCTGGTTGTTGGGGAACATCAATCAAACCAGATACTTTAGGGTCAACTATGACCTAAGGAATTGGAGATTATTAATCGAACAGTTAATAAGGAACCATGAGGTAAATTCTGGATTTTATCTTTAAGATCCGTTTTCAGATGTGAACCCTGGATTTTAATTCTAAATTTCTAACCAGGACAATATTTTTCTGGTTGGCCTCATAGGTTCTCTCAGTCAGTAACCGAGCAGGTTTGATCGACGATGCCTTCAGCCTAGCCAGGTAGGTGTGTTTTCCTATGCAACTACCCAATCAAGACTCACACTAGTGAGACTTTCTCTATTAAACTCAATCGCGTGTATGTTTTGAGTAATCTTTTGAAATAATTTGTTTCATGTGCTCTGGGGGTGGGATATGAATTATAATCATATAATCTTGATCAATAGTTAGCCATAGGGTGTTTCTGAGTCAGAAGAAGCTTGATCAATTTCTACTGAAAATTCGATTGACCTCTCTGGAGATTAATAATTGCTTCACCATTTCACTAATTAACTCTACAAAATGGCCATTGCACCATATTTAATGTTTGATAGACTACACTTTTCAGTGTTAGCAGTTTTTTTCTCTTACATAGATTAGTATATCTTTTTAAAATGTGGTGCATTATGAAAAGCTATTGCTTTCAGAAACAGGTAGTTCCAAATTTTGATTAAAAATGCAGATTAAACATCTCAAGAAAAGAGTCATAACAATCTTATAGTAGCATTTTCATTGATATTTTTCATAATTTGTTATACTATTAAAGTAAATTATGCTTTGCATAATTAAATAAAATTATTTAAATTAAATAATTTGAAAATAAACCCAAGTGATTTATTCAGTTTGGAGACGAACTAGTAAAACAGCTCAGTTCTGAATTGTTTGTACTGCTTCACATGCAAATTTTAATTTACTAATTTGATTTTACAAGCTACAGATTAGGACACAGTGGTTCTCTTAACTTAAGTGTTTGTCATTATTCGTTATGTTAATTCTCCTATGATACTGTGAAAACCACCTAGAGATGTCTCGTGCATTAGGCACTGTCTCATAACGGGGCATTAAACTGCTTTCACAGTGTGCACATCCCATCACATAGCAACTTTCTTCTGCATGTTAAAAAGCATATAGTTCCCTAGAGCTTTGTATTTAATCAAAACCAATGAGTCTAAATATCGATCCCAGATAACTACTTTGATAGAGGCAAAATCAAAGCTTGGAATCAGGTTTCAGAAAACAGCACTCATTAAATAAATAATAATATATATAAGGAAAACCTCATTTAAAAAAAGGTAAAGGACTTTCAGTGGTTCTTTTAAAAGAAATTTATATCTGGCCTTTGCTGTTTCCTTGTTAAAGAAGCCAAGAACCAGTATCAATATTTTCTGTTACTTGATGTCAGTGCCTCATTTTGGGTGGAACTTCAGGTTCAAAAATAGCTGCTCACAGAATGCTAAGACTAAGGATCATTTAACAGCAATAAAATGTCTAATACAGTTGTATTTATTCAAAACAGTTGTTTAATTAGAAGCATTTTTTGCTTACAACCAGGTAATTAAGAATTATTCCATATTACAACATCAACTTATTGGGCAAACATTTAGAAATAATAGAGATTGAGAGGATCTCCTTAGATACCGATGTGTGAAAATAATGATTAAGAGGTATTTTTTGCTTGAAAGTATGATGTAAAGACTTTAAAGTATGTTTTAGATACAGTGGAAAGATTAAGTCGACATAGAAGTTCCAAAAAATCCAGAAAGTCAATGAGCATACACTTACTCCAATATTTCACCCAGAGAAAATCAAGACAAGCAAGTAGTGCAATAGATTACCACAGAAAGTTAAAGTAGCTAGAAGAAAACTTATATCATGAACTAACAATTACCTGAAACTTAAAAGGCACCAGGCACAAATCTGTGTACAGTTATTCATTTAATGAATAATTGATAAAGCCTTATGAAATATGTAGGATTGGTTGTTGCTGCTGTCGGTGCCCTTATGTCTGTTCTGACGTACAGTTACCCCATGTAAAACAGGACACAACATGCCAGTCCCGTGCCGCGCTCCCCCTCTGTTCTTATGTCCAATCCTATTGTTGCACCACAGCGTCAAGACGTCTTTGTCTCTGCTCCTCTGCTTTACCAAGTGTGCTATTCCTTTCTAGGGGCGGGTCTCCATCATGCCCATAGTAAATGAGATGAAGTTCAAGCAGCATTATGGCTGCCCATCTTCTGAGACAGATTGGTTTATTCACTTCACATGCATTGTATTCTCAATATTTTCTTGCCAGCACCATGATTCAAATGTGTTGACTCTTCTTCAGTCTTCCTTATTCAGTGTCCAACTTATCATGGTCACATGCGTGTGAGGTAATTGAAAAGACCATGGCACCTTAGTCCTCAAAGTAACATCCTTGCCTTTCAAAAGTTTGTTTTTTATATGTCGAATGATCCTGTTACTGTTTTATAAATAAGGAAGCTGAGGATCAGAGAAGTCGTTGAACCTGACCACGTAACGCTGCTAGCAATTAACAGGGCACGTGTGTGCATCCAACTTGTAGGACGGTCGAACCCATACTGTTAAAAAGGACAAGAGCCTACACTTCAACAGCAATGCCATTTATTTTAATAAAAGGGAAGTTTACTTTAGAAAACTGAAGGACTTTAAAAAGACATTTCTATAAAGAGGGGGAACCCCCGCCCCCCAAATGGAGAAAAAAGCCCCACTGGGCATAACTTTCACACTATGCATTTTTCTTGGTAGGTGAGTAACTTGCTCTTAGCGCACCCAGTGGCGTCACCTGGGAAAGTTCTTTCTGGTCTCAGTGAATTTTTTTTTTTTTTTGTAGAAGTAATATCACTGGAAATCAGTTTTTCTTTTGGCCAATGTAAGAGAACAGGATGCAGTTGTGAAATTTTATTTCCTGCCTGGAAAATATGCTTCAGAAACTCAAGTGTATGAATGCTTTTCTTATTTCAAGAAAGGTAAAATGCCGATTGATGATAAAACTCATTCTAGACATCCGTCGACATCTCAAAAAGACAAAAATGTTGACTCATAATCCACTTGGAGTTCCTTCCACCAGGTCAGATTATTAATCAAGCTTTCTATTTAGAGGTTCTGAAATGATAGAGTAACTGTGCCACAAAAAAGACCTTATTTGTGGCAGATGGGACTCTGGTTCTGCCACCACAACAATGCACCTGCTCAGGTAGCCATCTCAGTGTGCCAATTTGGGGTGAAAAAACAGCATGCCCCTCTGGCCCCATGCATCTTAACTCACCTGACCTCACTCTGTGCACCTTCTTTTTATGTCCGTGAATCCAGAGGGACATGAAAGGACAGCAATTTGACGACACAGAAGGTGAAGAAAATAATGAGGGAGGTACTGTCAGCCATCCGAACAGATGACTTTTAATGTTTCCAAGAATGGAATCACAAATATGACAAATGTGTTAAGGGTAATGGAGAGTACTTTGAAGGTGATAAAGGTTGTTTTATTTAAAAATTTTAAATTTATAGTTTTGAAAAAATAATTCCATTTATTTTTTCCCTTTAGTGGGTACCTTCTCGTATTCTGAAAGTTTTAGAATGCTTATGAGAAAACAAGTAGTGATATTTTAAAGACAGAGAGCAAAAGAAAATGGAAAATATGTGAATATTTTTCACTCATTAACATGTTAATTTTAAATGTAATATTTAAAATATTTATAACCTTTGTCTGTCTGTTAGAATATTATTAGAAATATATCCCCTAATTTATATTCCTTGTTGACTGAGTCAGAACATTGCTTTCCATTTTAATTTTGGAAGTCTTAAACACTTGAAACAAACCATTTTATTCTCATTTATTAAAATTCACCAGGGAATATGCAAATGTTATTAGAGCAATAATTATGAATTTTTAAAATGATCATGAGATACCTTCATTTTAACATATGTAGTTGTAAACAAAGCCACATGGATGTAACACCCAAGAATCAAATCTCCTCAATGTGTGGAAAGGCAGATAGGGAAGCTCCGTATCCTTATCCAGAATTAGAACAAGGCAAACTATGGAACAGACCATCAATTGCTATTGTGCAAGTTCAAATTGAAACTGAAAAAGATGAGAACAAGTCTAGTAGGATAAAAATATAAGAGTATTCAGGTGAGTATATCCCACCTGAATTTAGAGAATATCTCAATAATAGCCTTGCAGCATTGCCTGATCATTAATGATAAAAGACTAGATGATTCTGGGATGACATCATGAGCATCATAGATGAAGGGAGCAAAAGGTCATTAAAAAGACAGGAAAGATAGAAGACATCAAAGTAGATGTCAGAAGGGACTCTGAACCTTGCTATTTATTGATCATAGAGCAACTAAAGCAAATGGAAAAATTAAAGACAAAGTAAAATCTGACTTGAAAGTTTTATAGGCTCGCTCAAGAAGACAAGTGAAGCATTATGATGAATATGCATGAACATTCAGTTAGAAATCCTACACAGAACAACATGCAGCATTTTTCAAAATGAAATAAATAAGGAAAAAACTCAAGCCTTGAGCGAAAATACCAAAGGATTCTATGGAAAATATGCTTAATAATGCAGGAAGTATTAAAATAAGAATGAAAGAATCATAGTTACTGTACCCAAAAATTTGGTCACATTCAACCATTTTAGAGGTAGCATCTTAATCAAGAACCTATAGTATAACAGGAAGAAGCCCAAGCTTCACTGAAAATATTGAAGAAAAAAAAAGATTCAGGAACGGACAGAATAGCAATTGAGATATTTCAATAACTAGCCATAAGCTGGAAACACTCCCTCATCCATGTCAAGTATTATAGGAAACAGCTACCCCATCAACCAACTGGAAGAAATTCATGTATTTGCTCATTCCAAAGAAAAGTGGCCTAATATGTTGTGTAAATTATTAAAACAAAATCATAATATCACAT
The DNA here is from genome assembly GCF_050624435.1 of Tenrec ecaudatus. Taxonomy (NCBI): domain Eukaryota; kingdom Metazoa; phylum Chordata; class Mammalia; order Afrosoricida; family Tenrecidae; genus Tenrec; species Tenrec ecaudatus. The sequence continues at coordinate 75,351 of NW_027459223.1, read as the reverse complement.
GAAAGTAAATTTTTGCTGATAATAAGTTTAAAATAGTTATAACAATACATAGAGAAAAGACAGAAATTCAAGCTGGATTGAGAAGAGGATGTGAGATGAACTATATGATTGTAGATATCAGATGGATGTGGTTTGTTGACAATGCACAGGCATTTGATTGTGTATCCCAAAACAACCTATGGATTACTCTACGAAGAATACTTAATAGCGCTCATGCAGAGCCTATAGAAAGACCCAGAAGCAGTCACTGGGCAATCAAGGGGATGCTGAGAAAAATGATCCCAGATGCCAGACTGCAAGAAGAACGCACCATCATGATTGTAAAAAGGCTCATAAACAACTTTCCATATGCAGATGGCACACCTTGCTTGCCAGCAGTCAAGAGGACCTGAAGCATTTACTGATAAAGATAAAAGGCTACAGCATTCAGCATGGATTGTACTTCTCCCTAAGGAAAAAATAAATCCTCACAATTCTGCCTAATGAAAAATAAATACAACTGAACTAATAGGGACATCATGATAAATGGAAGGCGGTGGTGGGGAGAATTGAAATTGTGAAGCATTTTGTTTTATTTGATACCACAATTACACTCATGCAAAGAAGCAATCGAGACATCAATTAAATCTGTAAAAGGATTATTTAATATGTTAAAGAGCAAAGATGTCACTTGCAAGATTAAAGTGTGCCTTATCAAAGTCATGATATTTTCAATCTCTTCATGTGCATGAGAAAGATGGACACAGACTGGAGAATAATGAGTCATTTGAATATGGTATTGACAAAGAATATTGTATTTACCTGGGTTGCCAGAAAAAGTGACCAGACTGTCTTTGAAACAGTACAGACCAAATGCTTCTTCAAGGTAAGGCTGGTGAGACTTACGTCAAGTACTTTGAACGTGTCATCAGGAGGGGCTAGTCCACAGTTGAGAGTGAGTGAAAAAGAAAAAGGTACTCATGTGCAGAGTGAAATTACTCCATCAATATTTCAAGGCTGGTACCATTGGAAAGCAGATAGCCAGGCCTTCTTCTCAGAAAGTTCCGGATAAATTTGATCCACCAACCTTTGGGTTAGTAGCTGAACGCTTCCTATTTGCACCACTTGGGTACTTACTCTTCTACAGGTGGGAACTCCAACTGTGAAAATGAACCCAAGTTCCTGTCTGGCATCAGAGGAGCTGCTAGAACATTTCACAGTTGCCCACCGCTGAGATTATCTGGGAGAATTACTGACCTTCAATCCAAAGTAGCTAGTGCTTTGGCAGGAACAAAATGTCTCCTCCGAGGAGCCCTGGTGGCATAGTAATCACTCATCAGCCTGCTAATGGTAAAGCCAGCAGCCAGAAATCACCATCTGCTCCTGGAGTGAAAGCTGGGACTTAATACTCCCAAGAAGAATTAAAGCAGTGGTTCTCAACCTGTGGGTCGCAACTCCTGTGGGGGTGGAACGGCCCTTTCACAGAAGTCTCCTGATTCAAAACAGTAGCAAAATGACAGTGATGAAGTGGCAATGAAAATAATTCTATGAGAGGACCTGATGCAAAGGGCTTAAGTGGGGAGCAAATGCTTTGAGAATGATTGGGGCAGGGAATGTATGAATGTGCTTTATACAATTGATGTATGTATACGTATGGATTGTGATAAGAGTTGTATGAGTCCCTAATAAAATGTAAAAAAAGAAAAAAAGAAAGATCAATAAATAAAACTGAGAAAAAATTTAAAAAGAGTTGTATGAGCCCCTAATAAAATGTTGGTTTTTTTTTTTTTAAAGAAAAGAATTCTGTGGTTGGGGGGTCACTCCCCCATGAGGAACTGTGTGACAGGATCACAGCATTAGGAAGGTGGAGCACCACTGTGTTCGAGTCTCAGAAACCTCCAGGCACGGTTCCATCTTGTCCTATAGGGTTGCTCTGAGTCGCCATCAACTCGATGGCAGTGAGTTTGGTGTGGGGTTTCATTGCCAAAATGGTTGCAATGATCCCACACAGGAAAGGTTGTAAGAGTGCGCAGTGTTTCTTTCTGTTGTGCTTGTCACTACGAGTTGGAATTAACTCTGAGGCACTAACCACAAGAAATCCAAACTCAGATTTAATTGGGGAAATGTTTTGCATTTACTTGGACTTGCAGGACATACATATTTTAGTATATGCTAGTAAATTCTCTAATTATGTTATTTAATCTATTGTCAACCTTTGGAGTCTGACTACATCCTGCTCCATTAAGCATGTTCAAAGAGACTGAGTAGAAGATAGCAAATATTCATGAAATTCTCGAAGGATCTCATTCATACTTCTCAGTAAAAGCACTTCATGAACTGGTCACTATCAAAATTGTATAGCTGAGAAATCAAGGTTAAAAGTCACTCAGCTCAGCAAAAATTGGGCAGCTCTTAAGTTAGGGATGGGGGATAACCTCAAACAATTGAGCAGCAGTTGTTCTGACCCCAAATCATAGGAATTTTGCCCAGTATTTGAAAATTCTTAAATCCCCGTTTGCTTAGTCAATTGAAGATATAAGTATTCATTTAAAAAATGGTTCTACTTAAAAAAAAAGCCTTGTCTACCCTCCCCAGCAAGAATAGGTATTTTTTTTAGCAAGTCCAGTGTGTGTTTGTGTGTGTGTGTGTGTGTGAGAGAGAGAGAGAGAGAGAGAGAGAGAGAGAGACAGATTTGCCAATTGGAAATCCTAGGGGGTAATTCTGTATTGTTCTATATACTTCGTGTGAACTGGCAACATGCTTGGTAGAGGAGCACTGATGACATAGTGCTTACCTGTTGGTCTGAAATCTGAAAGGTCAGCAGTTTGAAATCACCAACTTCTACACAGGATTGAAAGATGAGACTTTCAATTCCTGTCAAGAGTTACAGTCTCAGTGCTGTCCTCTGAAGTGCATTCTTCTAGCGAAGGGGTGGGGGTGTCCACATAGTTGGGTTTGGGGCTGGCCCCGCACACCTGTCTATCGGTTCCCTGGTACATGCCGGTATGTTGTAGTCACATCTTGGCACATGGGGTTGAAGACTGGTCTCTCTCCTACAGCCTGGGGAGAGGGGCACATCTGATTAGAGCACACAGGACAAAGGAAAAGGGATGGAGAGGGAGGGGAACTCATCCTGGCCCAGCAAGCCCCAAGGACGATATTTCTGCACAGATCAGACAATGCACAGAGAGGACCATAGGGCTGGCCCCACTATGAGGCACAACGTCCCTCACTGAGCCATAGCGCTAAGGGGGACAACACTGCAGACACAGTGCATGTGCCAGTCTGACCCCATCACCCTGGAGGGAAACACCGAAGGCATGCAACAGAGCAGCAAGGGGAACAAAGTGGTGAAATCTCCAGTGAATACAAAAAATAGACTTTGGAGACAGAATGTGAGACCCCATCAGACTTGACTAGAAAGCACTCTTAAAGGCTAGCAAAGAGACCTTGAACTATTTAGAGGCTTTTCCACTTTTATCAGTGGCTTTCTTTTTGGTTTTGGTTATTTTATTGTTTTGTTGATTTTGACTTCCTTTGTTGTCTCTTTTGGCTTTGCCTGGTTTTTGTGCTTATTAATGTCTCTGCATGTCTTCTATCTAAATAAGATAGGTGGGATAAACAATTCGGAGAAGATAAGAATGGACTGATGATTCTGGAGGGATACTGGAGAAAGGGAGGTGGGAGAAAGGAAGGGGATGAGATACCAACCCAGGGATAAGAGAACAAGAAGTGAACTAAAATCAATGGAGAGAAAGACTTCAGATGCCTAGTGGGCCCTAACCAAGGGCAATGTAGCAGCAAGGATTACTAAACCCAAATGAAGGCCTAACATGAACATGATGGTGGGACAAGAGGAACGTAAAAGGAAATAGAGGAAAGAACCAGGAGGCGCAAAGAACATTTATAGATGTCTAAATACAGGCATGTACATATGTAAATATATAATGAGAGGGGAATAGATCTATGTACATATATCTATATGTTAAGAATTAAGGTTGTAGATGGACATCGGGCCTCGACTCAAGTACTCCCTCAATACAGGAACATTTTTTTTCTAATAATCTGGCATTCTGTGATGCTCACCTTCCCAACAAAATCACTGAAGACAAAATGAGTGCATAAGCAAATGTGGTGAAGAAAGCTGATGGTGCCCGGGTATCAAATGATATACCATCTGGGGTCTTAAAAGCTTGAAGATAAACAAGTGGTCATATAGTTGAGAAGCCACAAAGCCCACATGGAAGAAACACACCAGCCTGTGCGATCATGATGTGTCAAAAGGATCAGGTATTAGGCATCTAAGACCCAGAACAAAATTATACTCAATGTGAATGGGAGTGGGGGGTTGGGGGGAGAAGTAGAGACCCAAAGCCCGTAGGTAGACAATTGGACATCCCCTCACAGAAGGGTCACAAGGAAGAGATGAGCCAGTGCAGTAGAGCACCATTGAAACACACAACTTTCCTCTAATTCTTTAATGCTTCCTTCCCCCACACTATCATGACCTCAATTCTACCTTACAAATCGGATTAGACCAAAACATGCACAGTGCTACATATAAGAGCCTGCAACACAGGGAATCCATAAACCCCTCTGGGCCAACAATGAGAATAGAGATACCAGGAGGATAAGGGGAAGGTGAGGGGAGAAAGGAGAAATCGATCACAAGGATCAACATAAACCCCCTCCCATGGGGACGAACAACAGAAAACTGGGTGAGGGGCAACAGAGGAAGATTTAAGATATGAAAATAATAATCTATAACTCATCAAGAGTTCAGGAGGGTGGTGGGTAGGGGGGGAGGGAGAAAAATGAGGAGCTGATATGAAGGGCTCAAGTAGAAAGAAAATGCTTTGAAAATGAGGATGGCAGCATCCGTGCAAATGGGCTCGACACAATAGATGATTGTATGGATTGTGATCAGAGATGTAAGAGCCCCCAATAAAAGTAATTAAAAAAAAGTTACAGTCTTTGAAACTCAAAGGGACCGTTCTACGCTGCCCTATAGACTCGCTGTGGGTCTGCATTGACTGGGTTGCAGTGGGTTAGAGTGAGTTAGATGAGTGTAGCCTTATCCTGAGGATAGTGCATTATCTCATCCTTATACTACTGCTTGCTACTCCAATCCATAGTGCAATGTTGTATTTGTGTGTGTTGTTGAATTAATCAGTCATTGATTGTTGAAAGGATCGACTTCTATGCAACTCTTTTCAGTAAACTGCTCTAGGTATTCTTATTTATGGCTATATTAAAATATATAAGTAACCACTGAACGCTTTCTAATTGTCAAGACTAAAACAAAACATAAATATAGTATGAAAACCTTCTTTTGCTCTTGCTCCATACTCATTTAACCCTCCTCAGATGTGAAAGTACTAATACTATATGCTCATTCATTCTTTGTATTTTCACAGGGTTTAATATTTACATATGAAAGCATTCGTTCTCTACTCTCATTTGTAAAAATATGTCTGGAGAGTTTGATTCTAATTTTTCAGTACTATAATCATGACTGCAGTGAATATTTTGAACAATCTTTTATTATAAAAATGACTTATTAATTTGTTATTGTAAGTGGAATATTTGATACAAAATGTATAAACACTTTGATACATTCCAAGAGATTCTACCAGTGTAAAGGTTCATCAACCACGCACCTAAAAATTCCAATTCCCTCACAACTCAAAGCGAATACAATAGGTAGTATAAATACTTTTAAGTTTTTAACGTTTAGCAAATGTGATTATGCATCCTTCCAAATGTATTTGTGAATTTTGATTTTTATTCTGTGAAGTGTTTTCTGATTAATGAAGGATTAAAGCATAATAGAAAATCAACAAAGGGTTTTTTCTTTTATCCTACTTTATTTTCATTGTTGTGGGTATCTGGGATGTTAATCCTTTTTCTAGGCTACATTTTATTGGATGTTTTCACAGTACTATGTTGATTTCTTTATTTTAACTTTGTTGGGTAGTTTACATTCAAAGAATGTTCAAAATTGTCAAACTATTCCTTTTGTGGCTCTCTAGGTCTACTGTCCATAGAAGGCTCCCCTAAGAATTTAGAATATCTTTGTACTTCAGTTGTTACTTTAGTTTGCAATACAATTCGTCAACTCTTTCTTCTCTTTTATTATACGGGATAAAATGTAGATCTAATTTCCTTTAGCATTAACACACTCATAACCAGTTATTTTAATTAATTTTAAGCATTTTTATTTGGTAATTTTATATAATATCTTACTATTTACAGGGGATTGTCATTGGTCTGTTGGTATTCTTTTGGGCTTTGTTTTTGTTGTTGTTTGGCTCCCATACTGTGTGGTTCTCTTTACATTACTGTATAGGATGGCATCATTGGTAAGCATTTCCTGTTGCTCTTCTTTGAAACCTGACAGTTTTTCTCTTATTAGCAATTTTGTAATCAGTTTGGCATATTACATTAAAACTCTATTTTGACTTTGACTGAATATGCATGGGATGTATGAAATACTGTATGGAGAGTAACGTTCTTATTTCGATATGTTACAGAGGGAATTGTTCTCTTTACACACTTATCACAGCCCAGTTGTGCTTGCTTGTGTATAGGTAAACAATTACTCAGTTACTTCCAAATCAGATTATATTATGTCTCGATCTTTGAAATCAGTGATAAAATACCTAAATATTTTGATCATTGTTTTATTTGGTTTAGTTTCTTTTATTTTTGGAGGCAATATTTTAGATTGGGAAGGTATGCCAACGAGTAAGACAGATTCACTCTTCTCAAGACGCTCAACTCACAGTCTACTAGGGAAGATATTCAGTAGCTAAGTAGAATATTCAATATAGAAATGCTTTGGATAAGTATTACAAAATCATTGAGTAAATGTCACTTATTTCTGCACAGACAGTGATAACTTATGGCACTCTTAATGCGACGTTCTTTTAAAATACATAATATATAGTTTGGTCTGCAAAGTTTAAGGAAGATAGCATATTAAGAGAATAAAAGTTTACCATGGGGATCCATTAAAAGATTAAACACAGGTAAGTGGGAGCAAACACATTTATAAAGTAGATGGCTTGTGGCAGGAGAGTGATTCATGCTATCCCTTGTGTAAAGTGGAGATTTAAAATTTCTTAGAAATGGAAGTGGTGTCTAGATAGCTGATCTAAATATAACCCCCTCCCTAGGGCATGGACAACTGAAAAAGTGAGTGAAGGGAGACATGGGACAGTGTAAGACATGAAAAAATATATATTATGAAGGGTATGGAAGGGAGAGTGGGGGGAGGGAGGCGAAAAAAACAAGAAGCTGATACCAAGGGCTCAAGTAGAAAGAAAATGTTTTGAGAATGATGATAGCAACACATGTACAAATGTGCTTGACACAATGGATGGATGGATGGATGGATGGATTCGGATAAGAGTTGTATGAGCATCCAATAAAGTGATTTATTAAAAAATATTTTTGAGCTTAGTGTTTGATAAAAACTGAAAATTAGAAGAAAATGAAATAGGAATCAGTAATAACAAAAGGGCTGGCTATTTAAACTTATTCACATGCTCTGAGCACAGTTTTCAAAAATATGTGTATATTAATGCTTCATTGACCTATGGTATTTAATAACATATTTTAAAATACATGAAAATTATTTGGAAAATTTGTTCATAGTCTAAAGCCATCCAGAGATCGCTTTTAGTTGTTGCTTGGTACAATCGAATTGCTTCCTGCTCACAGCGACACTGTGCACCAGACTCACAGTGCTTGTTAGGTTGGGACCCTTTGTTGCTGCCACTTTGTCACTCCATCGGGCTTCTCATCTTTGTCAGTGCCCTCAGACTTCACCAAATAGATGTCCTTCTCCACAAATTGGTTTATCCTGATCACGTGTTCAAAGTATGTACAATGAAGTCTGATCATGCTTGCATCTAGAGGGCATACTTTTAAGATTGATGTGTTGGTTCTCTTGGCAGTCCATCGCACTTTTCAATAGTCCTCACCAGCACTGTATTCAAATGTATCTATTCTTCTGTATTATTTATTACTGGGTAGATAACTCTCACCTGCATAAGAATCTGTTGAAATTGCCACAGCTTCAGTTAGGAACACCTTAGCCCTGAACGCGATGGCCTTGCATGTCCACCATTTTAAGGGGACTAGGGACAGGAGATTCGCCCAGTGCAGTACAATGTTTTACTTGTTTTGACTGCTGCTTCCATAAAAATTGCTGTGGATCCAAGCAAGATGAAATTCTTAACAAAATCACCATCTCTACATTTATCAGGATAATGTCTATTGGTCCAATTGTGATGGTTTGTTTTTTCTTTACATTAATTTGTCATCCACACTAAAGACTGCAGTCCTTAATCTTCATCAGCAAGTGCTCCCATCCTCCTCACTTGCAGCAAGCAAGGTTGTGTCAACCGCCGATCATAGGTTGCTAGCAAGCTTTCCTCCAATCCAAATACTTCATTCCTCTGTATGCAATCCACTTTCTCCTGTTATCTCTCAGCACGCAGATTCAACAAGGATGCTGAAAGATTACAGCCCTTGTGCTCACCTGCCCTGATTCTAAATGATTCCGTCTTCTCTCGTTCTGTTCAGATGATGGCCATTGGTCCGCGTGCGGCTTTCCCAAGAGCACAGTGACGTGCCCCGTAGTCCTCACTCGTGTTTACCTCCCCCTCCTCATGTGCAGCTCTAAGTTGAGGTGGCAGCTCTCCATCAGCTGTGTACGGATTGCCTTCTGACTTGAGGGGCTTGCCTTCCTGCACTATAGCTCACCATGATCTCTTGCTGTTCATCGTTTTTCCGCATAGTTGCCAGTGTTCCGTGACTGTTCATGACATTTTATGTTCCTAATAACTCTGAAGTGAATAGCCTTCACTTTGTTCTTAGTTGGTCTTAGTCTGGAAGCTCCACTGAAAACTGTTCACCTTGAATGATGCTGCTGGTATGTGAACTACCCTGCCATAACTGTCAGCAGCTTTTCTTTCCTGGCTTCTTACTCACCTCCTGCTTTCTTCATGTATATTGCTTTGGGTGTCATGTATGTTGAGACGCTGGAAGATCCCGAGGTAAATCTCCCTAATTGTCTTCATTGTAATCCTCACTGTTGTTGCCATCATCATCTTCACCATGAGCAGTTAGTTTATTGATATACAGGAAGACCCTCGATTATGATCATCCAGCCTGTAAAACAACTCCTTGCCCTTTAACTACGTAAATGCCCTCATTTTGAAACGAGTAAACCAGCCCCAATTGCACTGAAATGCTTTATCTCATCGCCTTCACTTGTTGCACTGGCAGCTCTTTAATCATGAAGGAAGCTTATAGCTTTCCCTTGGACAGCTAAATACGGACCGGTGCGCCTGCTCCGACTGACCTGGGAATTTTAAAGACACCATTAAGAGATGGACACCTTCATAACCCATGGGCTGCCAGCATTTAGTCACTGCCTAGATACATATTTCGATTATGCAGAATACATAATTTATAGCAACTTTTAATATTATAACACTTTTAGAGAGTAACAGTGATACTTTTATTGGATGTTAGAAACTCTCATTACATACATTAGTTTTCCAAGGGATAGCTGTTTTTAATTTTTTAAAATCATTTTATTAGGGGCTCATACAACTCTTTTCACAATCCGTACATACATCATTTGTGTCCAACACATTCGTACATATGTTGCCATCATCATTCTCAAAACATCTGCTTTCTAGTTGAGCCCTTGGTATCAGCTCCTCATTTTTCCCTGTCCTCCCTGCTTCCCCTCCCCCTGAACCCTTGATAATTTATAAATAATTAATAGTTTATCTTATCTTACACCATCCCACATCTCCCTCACCTAGTTCTCCGCTGTCCGTCCTCCAGGGAGGAGGTTATAGGTAGACCTTGTCATCTCTTCCCCACTTCTCCCTCATCTTCCCTTTATCCTGCCAATATTGCCACTCTTACCACTGATCCTAAGGGGGTCATCTGTCCTGGATTCCCTGTATTTTCAGTTCCTATCTGTGACAGTATACATTCTCCGATCCAGGTAAGGTAAAATTGGGATCATGATAGTAGGGGGAGGGGAAGCATTTAAGAATTAAAGGAAAATTGTATGTTTCACCTTTGCTATACTACACTCTGACTGGCTCGTCACGTCCCCACAGCCCTTCTGCTAGGAGACATCCAATCTCCCCCAGATGGGCCCTGGGTCCCCACTCTGCACTCCCCCTCATTCACAATGCTATGATTTTTTTTTCAGCACAACGTGCTTTCTCAACTTTTGTTAGGCCATGATTAATCTTTAATCTGCAAACTTAATTAAAGATGAAGATAGCCCTCTGGTATAGTGGCTACATGTTTGGCTGCTAACCACAAAGCTATCAGTTTGAAACTCCTAGCTGCTCTTCTGGAGAAAGACGAGGGCAACAGCCTGGGAAACCCAAGGAGGCAATTCTACCCCATTGTATAAGGTCATTATAAATTAAAAATGGCTCTGTGACATTGAGTTTGGTTTTGAGAGTAGTTGTTTCAGTAATAACACACAAGGACATGTGTCTAGAGATTATTCCTGCCACTCTTAGTAGTGCCCTAAATATTAGCTAGCAGTCATCAGTAGTGTTTAATACATGTTTGATGAATGTATAATTTAAAAATTAATAACTATAGTTTTATTGTCTTGTTTCATCGCTTATAAATTTGTGTCATATTAGAGAAACTGGAAATTCAGTGAATTAGACACTGACAATAAAATGGCTCATAAAGAAGCACATTTTGAGAACATTCAAAATCTGCCTTTCAGTTTTATTTTATTTTTTATCTAAATCCTGGTTTCAGGAATTGTAACAGCATTGCAAATATAGCCTTAATATTTTTGCAAACTGGATTATAATAATCTCACTGAATCTGCTTTAAATCTCCTTATTGGGTTTTTACCAACATGTATTTTATTAAAGGGTCTTCTTTGTTTTCTGATGGGTCTCCAGTCTTTGGTTTAAAGTTTGCCAGATGAAACATGTGGTGATCATCTCTTTACGTATTGCAAAAGTGAAAAGTCAGAGGATGTGCTTGAAAACACAAAACTCTGAGCCAGATCAGAGGAACAGCCACTGATTTTAGGTTGATAGGTGACTGCTTAACTTTGTAGAAATGCTGCCCTTTCAGGAATGAAATTGAGAATAGATGGCTTAGACACATTTTGTACAAAACACTGCCAGGTCGAAATCTTTCCCAGTTTCCTCAGTTTGCAATCATTGCAGCAGACACTTCACCGCAGTTAAGTAGGATTGTCCAAAGACAACTCTGGGATTACTGCATCCTTCTGACACTTCTTAGTGCTTTGCAAATGCAAATTTTATGGAAAACATTTAATTCTGGAGTTCTCTCTTCAATCCCTACCCTTTCCTAGATGGCCAAAGCCCAAACATTATTCTTTCTTAGTTGTGTTTTCTTCTAGAATCATGAGTAGTATTAATAATAATAGAGCACTAATTCAAATGTGTTTTTTTTACCCAGTAGGCAGGAAGTGAAAGATAATTCTCTAGCTACTTGTATTGTACTCATTTGGGAGAAATATTCCTATATGATTATGCTCTTAGCTATCTTCTGTTAAGACAACAGAATGTGTGTGAAAAAGAATTAGCATTATATATTAATGAAATCCCAAAAGTGATAAAATTGTTTATTGCAAAGTAAGATTCATTGTTGGCTATATGCTTCTAGTCTTCTGCCATGGACCAAAAGTGATTAAAATTAATTTGTATCGTAGCTATCTGCTCAGCCCTGTGGCCAGTGCAGGTTGTTGGGTGCTATCAGTGGTGATTCATAGGGAGGGAGCACACACAGGAACTTCATGGCCACCCTCAAAGGCTCACAACATTTCTCACATCGTTGAGCCTGGTGATTCTAATGATCTATTTGTCATAACTGTAAATGCCTATCTTCGGATATTCAAAAGAGCCACCATGAAATCCTTTCCTTTTAAATCATTTTTCTGTATGCAATTGCTTAAGAATTCATATTCCGAAGGCTTCTAAATTAGCCTGGGTGTGTGCAACACGTTATGACAGAGAAATGTTAAAAATAGCCTGAGACACATTTTCAGGATGTTCTACTGTAAAGAGCTGTGAGCCATTAGCTGCCTTTCTATGATAACCCAGAAAGAGCCTCGAGACTAGAATTTTCACACTGACCTGTCCCTGCAGGCATAAGCTGGCTGGTTCAAGTGCAGACAGTTAACAAGTGCCTTTCAGCTTTATTTAGAAATTTGTTGAGTGTGTTCTCCTTGAAATGAGGCTATCGCTATCGAGGGGACCACCCGACCTTCTGGCCTCCACTTTGACCTTTGTTTCTTGCCTGTCTTTTAAAAAGACTTTCTGCTTTCCTCTTGAGTGATGGTCTTGAGGTTCAACCACAGCTCACCAGGTCTGCTGTCAGTACTTGCCTTTTGTGTTGTGGAAAAAAGTACCTGCTGTGAACAAGTTGTTAGTTTTGTAAAATCCTATCATGAAATCTCCAGCTCATTTACCAACTACTGTTCTTCCACCAGTCTCCAACATTTGCATTCCAATCAACACTAATTATCAATGCATCCTGATCGCATGCGATCAATTTCCAAATGAAGTTTGTGGTAGAATTCTTCAATTTCTTCATCACTAGCTTTTGTGGTTGGTCCATACATTTGAATAATTGCTTATTGATTGGATTTCCTTGAAGCTGGATAGATATAATCCTGTAATTAACAGCATTGTACTTCATGATGGATGTAGTGAGATCCTTTCTGACAATGAATACCACACCATTCCTCTTGATTGTGTTTTTCCTGGTGTAGAAAATGAAATGACCTTCTGATTTTAAATTGCCAATACCAGTCCATTTCCATTTACTAATGCTTAGAGCATTGTTGTACATGCATTCCAGTTCATTTTTGAGCACTTCCACTTTTCTTACATTTATGCTTCACATATTCCAAGTTCCAATCATAGAAGACTGTTGCAGCTGTTTCGCTTTACCTTGAGTCCTACGCCATGAGCAAATGAAGACAGCAAATGCTCCGCTCTTGCCGGCTTTCCTCAATTCACTTCCACGTAGTGGACTCCCCTCCAAGAAAGCAGCTCCTCTGCAGTCACATTTTGAGGGCCCTCCCACCTGAGGGGTCCATCCACATGCAGTTTATCTGACAGTGTTCTGCTTCCTTTGTTCAGGCTTTCAACATGTGAGCCTGCTTTGAAGCTCTGTCCAAGGTTTTAAGCAGCTTCTTCCTCAAGAGTGGGAGTCTAGTCCCTCCTTAGTTGTGCTTGGGGTGGCCCTGCTGGCATTTGAAACACCAAAGACATAGCTTCCAGCATCACAACAACACAGAAGAGCCCACAGCATGACAAACTGGCAGACAAGTGGTGCATTTGAATTGAATTTGCATTTGAACTGGGGTGCTGGAGAAGGACAAACTGCTCTGTATTGAAATCAGTAAGACCAGAGTGCTCCTTAGAGGCAAGGATGACAAGACTTCCTCTTACATGCTTTGGACATGTAGTCACAAGACTAAAGTGGAAGGGTGGCAAAAAAGAGGAAGGGGTTCAGCCAAGTGGATTGGTTGACACCATGGCTTCATCAATGGGCTCAGGCGCAGGAACCATCGGGAGGGTGGTGCTGAACCATGCAGTGTTTTGTTCCACTGTGCACAGGCTCACTATGTGTCACAGTGGACTGATGGCACAGAACAATACCGTCGACAACGACAGACAACAACCCCACCTTGCTTGCTGAAAGCGAGGAGAACTTGAAGCACCTGCTGATGAAGATCAAGGATGGCAGACTTCAGTATGGATTTCAATTCATTAAAAAAAACAAAAACCCAAAGTCTTAAAACTGCACTAATACATAATATCATGATAAATGGAGAAAAGATTGAAGTTATGAAGGATTTCATATTGCCCTTTTCCTTGCTTTGATCATGGAAGCCACAATCAAGATCTAAGGATATGTATTATATTAGGTCAATCTGCTGCACAAGACCTCTTTAGAGTGTTGCAAAGCAAGGGTATTATTTAGAGGCCCAAAGCATTGTCTCTTCAATCACCTCCTATGCAGTGACGTTCGACATTGAATAAGGAAGACCAAAGAAAAGTGATGCACTTGAGCCATGGTGTGGGAGAGTATTGACAGTACCAGGGACTGAAAGGACAAACACATCTGTCTTGAAGTGAGTACAGTCAGAGTTCTCCTTACAGAAGATGACGAGGCCTTGCCTCACATCCTTTGCACAGACCATCTGAGAGACCAGTCCCTGGAGAAGCACGTCATGCCTGGGACAGTGATGGGCAGTAAAAGAGGAAGGCCTCAAGGGCAGGCTGCCACAGTGCGTGCCTCAGGGAGCTCATAGGCACTCTGGTACGCACGGTGCAGGCTGGGCAATGTTACATTCTTTTGTACCCAGGGTCACAGGGCCAGAGCTGCCCCAAGGCAACTAGCCAATGCCACCCTACTAAGTAGTTCTAAAAAGTCCAACTATTTCAAGTACTCTGTGGCTTTTGAGGATGGTAAGCTCTTTTGGAGACCCATACGTCATTGCTTCTCATTCTTCCTAATGCGGGGACCCTTTAATACACTTCCTCATGTTGTGGTGACCCCCTAACCTTAAAATTATTTTTGTTGTGACTTCATAACTATAATTTCGCTACTGTTTTAAATCAGGCGACCCCTGTGAAAGGGTCATTTGACCTCCAAAGGGGTTGCATCTCAGGTTGAGAACTGCTCTTGTAGGTAGTGTGGCTTCAAAGCCAGCAGATTTGTAGACTCTGCTGCCAAATGTTGACATCAGCAGTTATAAGGGTGAAATATCTTAATGTTACGTCTAAATGTGTGAGAATGGTGACATCATTTAACATCATTCTGTGAGACTGATCCACTTTCTTTGAAAAGTACCCACTTGTGTTTGTCTCCTTGGGTTTCCTAGAGACTCAGAGTGTAGTCGTTCATGATATCTAATCCATATACTCTAGCGTTCTCCTTAATGTTTTAATTCAGTGTGAACTCACAGCATATAGGTTGACCATTTTCTTAACATATCCTTGAAAGAAATGCAGACTAATCCTGTCTTCCAGTTTGACCGCAGAAATGGCAAGTACATGGTGATCAGAGCAGGAATTAATCCACTTGTAGTCTATGCTTACTTCGCATTCTCTGTGGAAAATCCATCTCTCTGATCTCTTTTTGTTCTATACCATTATATTGCATCTTTATTTAAAAGCACTGTTATGAGAATTTTCAATGTTATTATTCCTTAGTTTGGGAATTCCATAATCTTATCAATGGTCAATAGATATTTGGCAGATTGGAAAATAAATATAACTAATCATTTACTTGTGCAAGAGTATTCAAGAACTCTGCTGTTTGCCAGCCACAGTACTGAATATTAAAAAAACAATATGGTCTGTAATCCCCTAGTTATTTATTCAGCCAAAGTAGAATGAGGTAGTTGTAAAAATGTGGCTCTTAGATAAAATCTGTTTTCACTACTTCCTGGGAGAAGTTCTGCCTCTGTGTAATTCCTAGCATTCACCTGAACACCACTGCGGTCATGTCTGAACACGACTGGTTATTGCCCCAAAGAGAATGGTCATTGCAATTGGGTGCAAATTGTTTGGAATTATATAGGTTGTTTGTGATTATAAATTCTCAAATCCACTTTTGTTTCTTCATTTTACTTTAATTTTGACAGTCACTCTGTTGATCCTCACTATTTTCTAGAAGTTCACTGCTGTCTAGCTTTCCTTTTCTTTGTACAAGGAGCACTTACCTCAGTCTACTGAATGCCTTTTACTTTCCTGATTGATAAGAGCCTTGGCTATAAAGCGAGGAAGAATTGGAATTATCACTCCATGAATTGGTTTTAGGGATAAAAACAAGCCACAGCATATTGGTCTAGTCAACACCCTTCATCGGCCTCAGCACATGTTCCATGGCTGTGGTTGTTAGTATGCACGCCTACCCAGCCTGTACTGACAGCCACTTCACAATCACTAGACATCATATTTATTTCCTGTCTATCATCTCACAATTCACCACATTCATCGATTTCTTTCACACAAGCATCCAGACACTGCGTGAAAAGTGTTGTGTTGCTAATTTGAAGGTCAGTGGATAACACCCACCAGCCCTCCTCTGGATCCCTATAGAGCAAGGGTTCTCAAACTGGGCCGTGACCTACTTTGGGTTTGGACGATCCTTTCACAGGGGCACCCAATTCATAACAGTAGCAAAATGACAGTGATGAAGTAGCAATGAAAATGTTATGGTTGGGGGCCACCACCACACGGGGACCTGTGTGACAGGGTCTCGGCGTCAGGAAGGTGGAGAAGCGCTGCTCTTGGACCTCTTTTTCGTGATGGTTGATTTAAGAGAACAGCAGGCGGGTGTGAAATTCTGTTTCCTGCTTTGTAAAAATGCCACAGAAACTGTTGTGACGTTGAACACAGCTTCCAACGGCAGCGCTATGGGAAAAACTCAAGTGTCTGAGTGGGTTTCTCATTTCAAAGAAGGTGGAGTATTGAATGATGACAAACCCCATTCTGGATGTCTTTTAACATCCCAAACGGATGCAAATGTCGACTCCTAGTGCCTTTGGAGTTCCTCCCACCAGGTCAGACTGCTAATCAAACTTTCTATTTAGAGATTCTAAAAAGGTGGCATAAAACGTAACCATAAAAGGTGACCAAAAACGGCTTTATTTGTGGCAGACGGGGGACTGGTTTTTCCACCACAACAATGCACCTGCTCATACAGTCATCTCAGTGTGCTGGTTTTGGGCAAAAACAACATGCCTCTCTTGCCCCATGCACCTAACTCACCTGACCTCACTCCCTGTGACTACTTTTTGTTTCTGAGAATTTAGAGGGACATGAAAGGACAGTGATTTGATGACATAGAAGAGGTGAGGGAACAAAAATGAGGGAAGTGCTATCAACTATCCAAACAGATGAGTTGGAAAATGTTTCCAAGAATGGAATCACAAATTTGAAAAATGTATTACGTATAATGTAGAACACTTTGAAGGTGATAAGTTTGTGTTGTAAAAAAAAAATTAAATACATAGCTTTGAAAAAAAATCACTTTGAAGGATACACAAAAAATCTCCTTTCAATTCTATTGCAATGAATTAGAAAGGCATATTTAAAATAAGGAATATATGGATATAGAAATCAATACAGGAGTTATTAAAAGTAATTATGCATTACTTTATATTGTCTTGTAATATATCTCTAGCTCAAAATGGAGATTCATAGAGCCCCTTATGATAATCATTTTCCTTAACAAACAAATATCCAATAACAACAACAAAAGGATCTACTCATAATTTTCTTCCAGAATTTATCAAATCTACTTTTGGTCTCTTATTTATCCAAGGTAGCAGTGCTATCTTGTTTAAGACGTTCAAAGATAATTGGAACATGATCGATAATTAACAGCTTATGATAGTTTTTGCTTGCAGTGAAACTATAGAAGGTTACGTTTTTCAGTTTGAAGAGGTGATGTTTTGAAGTGAGAGGAAAGGAAAACAAGGGGAGGGATCAATTCAAACTAAGCCAAACTTTGGCTTGGGTGGTAAATCTTCACATCTTGGGAGATGATTTTAAATACATCATGTACGCTGTTAATTGCATTCGATTTGGACTACCCTGTGTGGAATGCTTGAAATATTCTCATAGGGAATGGAGTGTCAGTGAAAAGGCTCTCACTGTTCTGGTGGTAAGAAAACATCAGATTAGGAAAATCGGACTGAGTGGAATTTTGCCAAAGCCTATTGGATATTGTTTAAAGATAAAAGTGCAGGCCGACTCAGGAGTTACGAAATAGCACCGTGCCCTCCAGAATCAAACCACATTTGATTAGCAGATTGGATTCTTCCTTTCTAGACTGAGACTGATCTGGAATGGAGTTGATTCAGGCATCTGAGTGAAGGGAGGCAGCGAGCCGTGGCTGCTCAGGTGCTTCACCCCATTAGAGTTTAGGATTAACGGAAGTTCGGCATCAAATTTCCATGTCACTTAGGTTGGAGTCTGGGCTGCCCAAAAGGGGGAAAATAGATTTCAGTAAGGTAGAACATATGTTAGGACTGCAGTCTTGATCGGGCAACTGCAGGCCAGGCTAATGGTCCCCGAGGAGAACCACGCTTGAGCGTCAGAAGGTGTTCCGTTTGCTCGCTGAACACACTCGCCATTAGCGAGACGTTCTTGGGTAGACTGTCAGAAATGCCAAGCAGAAAGAAAGAACAGGCGAAGATTAGTTGACTCTGCATTCCAAGTCACCAATGTATTGGAAGTTAATTGCAGACGCCTAGGGCAGATCATGAATTTTATCCATGGTCTATGGAAGAAGCTGCTCCTTCTCCTCTTTCAGTGGGTAGTGAATGCTATTACAGGCATGTGGTCACTGAGCAGAGCAACTCGCGAGCTGCATTCCCAGCCCACTCTGCTTTTACTTTCTTAAGGTGCCTGATTCCATTTTTTAAATGTTCCTGGCTTCTGTTGGATCTTGATATTAATAGATTATTATTTCTTATAAGGGTGACGAGCGGAGAAATACACATAAAAATTTGAGCTTCATTAGACCCAGGCACCTGTGGTTTTCAATAAATTATATATGTAGTGTAAATATTAGGGAGTTGGTAGGTAGGTAAGTGTGTACATATGTGGGTAGGTTTGGTAGGGAAGTAGCTGGATAGATAGATAGATGGATGATAGGTGGAATGTAGAATGATAAAAGTAGATATATAACAGAGTCATGGTATTTGAATGTAGAATGATAAAAGTAGATATATAACAGAGTCATGGTACTTAGTTCATGCCATGATGAAATTACCATATTTAGTCTCAGGAAGATTAGTTTTGACATACTGTTGTCATATGAGCACAGATAGAGAAATTTAAAATTTGAGCACAAAAGCTGATGTTTAGTACATAAATTTAAGTTGTTTTCCTAATGGAGGAAAATGTCACTGAAGATAAGTATTGAAAACATGTGAATTCTATAAATTCTGTATTAAATAATTATCACATCCAACAATATGAAGTTACAAATGTTTGAAGCAGAAATATTAAGAAATTTTCCAACTTCAACTATATGCCAAAGGTAAAGTAAAAATGTGTCCTTTATTAATCATTATGAAACTATAAAAAGCATATAAGCTAATAAAGTATTTTATATTCATGTAATTAGTCTGTATTTACTATTACCTTGTGATATATATGTATTATTCAGTTTACCAATGTAAATAGTGAGTTTGAAATAAATTGTGTATTCTCACAAATAAGTAATATGAGAGCTTCTTTACAAACAGGCAAAATGAAAATAGTGGGAAGCATTAGAAGTTCTCCAAATGGTTTTAGTGTGTTGACCTTTTTAATTTTAGTGTTTGATGCTTGTTACTAAGAATAATTTACAAATACTGAATTCTGTAATACAAAGTTCGTTAGCAGTATATTGCAACTATATGGTAGTTTTAGCCTATACAACTGGAAATACATGCGGGTTGAAAATACATATAGGATAGGATGAAATTTTGCTTCAAAATGTTCTTTCAACAGTGTTACATTTCATATGTTCACCAAATATTTAATAAACACTATGTGCCAGAAATTAGTATAGACACAAGAGTAAATAGCAAAGAATAAAACAGCCAGTAAAACAACCAAAGTTCCTGCCCTCATAACTGCTCTTGTGTTTTAATTTTTAGTTTTGAGAAATTATATTCGTGAAGAGCACAAGCTCCATAATTAAATAGGAGTATTAATTCTCAGCTCCAGTAACATGTGACTGTGAGCAAGTTATTGAATTCTTTGATCCTAAATTCCTCTGTCTATAATATATCGCTAATACAGTATCTATGCCATAAGTTTGTTTAATTCAAAACATTCACTACATCCCAGCCACTATAAGTGCTCAATCTATTTTTTTGCTAGTAAAGCATATTAAGGAATATATGTATGACCAAACTACATCCTCAGTCAAGCATGGCATGCTGGGGAGGTACACCATAACACTGAGCTCAGGTTTGGAGGCCAGGTAAATAGTTAGTTCATATTATACCATTATACTTTAGTTTACTTCAGTGTAAATTTCTTAGGGTGTATTTCTTTGTAATGTACACCCATGTTTTATCATTTGAGTCCATTTTTTGCTATTTTATTGGGTTCTTGAAGAAATTTACAAAAGAAGCCTGGTTACATTCTGAGACTTTCCACACAAATTGAGCAATGGCATTGTTTGGTCACATTCTATTTAATATGGTACCCATGTTGTCGTTAGTTGTCCTCTGGTTCTCCAATCTAGTTTCCATGTTGCATGAAGTTTTCACCCGTGCTTTGGGTGGGGTGTTTCTCTTCTGCACTCACACAAGTTATTCTTCCCCCACGAACTGGAGTCCACTTGCCCTAAGATTCCTATCTAATTTTCCATGCTGCACTTGTCAGTTTGATCTCATATATGTCTCAAAAGAACACATTATTGAAAGCATAAATTATTTACTAGTCAAGGTAAACTATTGTTTAGATTTTTGTTTATTTTTCCCCAAACCATTTTATTAGTAACTAATCCAGACATTATACCATTCCATAGTTTAGTCACATCAAGCAGTATTATGCAATTGCTACCACCATCAGTTTCAAAACACTTTTGTCCTTCATGAACCTCTTGATATTTGCTTCCCCTTTACCCCAACTTCCCCACTGTTTACCCCAGGGACCCTTATTCTAATTTTGTTTCTACAGGTTCATCAATCCTGGTTTCATATACTGAAAAACATATTACAAAGGTTCCTTAAGGCTACCCATGATAACAGAATACTTCAGAGATAAACTTCAATATGCAAACAAATAAACAGAAAATATTGAAACCAGATCAAGTGATAAGGTTTTAATCATTCAAGTGAGGTTTGTCAGTTTAATCTGCTATGTCACCTCTCCAGTACTCTCTCTTTGTATCCAGTTTATTATGGTTAGAGGGAATTCACTGGAGGCTTAGTTATAGATCTCAAAAATATGTTGTCATCTGTCGCCTTCTGCAAACCTGAATCTCACAATGTAAGTTCTGATATCATTCCCTCCTTTTGCTTTGGATTATATAATTTACAGTCCTTAGGGCACGGGTGTTGGTGTGCTTCGTCCTTGTGGATTTAGTTGACATCTCACTTAGATGGCTGCTTGTTTGGAAACAAGCCTTTAAGACCCCAGATGCCATTCTAGCTGATAGCCAGGCACTATCAAATTTCTTCACCACACTGGTATAGCACCATATCTTCTTTGCTTTCTTCTTTAGGACAAGTATCTTACAGGGTCATGTCATGAGAACTAATTGATCTTAGATTAGAGCTAGGATTAAGGGGGAGCTCCATATCCATTCTTGGATCTATTTATGGATCATGTAGACTTTCTTCCAGGAATGACTGCTAACAAGTCACTCCAAAAGTTCGTTGGGATGTATTGTCTCCGTTCCAACCAGCTAGAAGGATATCAGACACAAAGAAACATCTGGTAGTTGTTAATACAGCAGCTTAAAAGAGACTCACATGAGAACAAGCATGTGGGGTTTTTATGCTGTTGTTGTTTTAAGATCATTTTATTGGAAGCTCTCACAGCTCTTATAACAATCCGTACATGAATTGTATCAAGCATATTTGTACGTATGTTGCCATCATCATTTTCTAAACATTTAGTTTCTATTACAACCCTTGGTATCAGCTCCTCTTTTTTCCCTCCTTCCCCCTCTTCCCCTCTCATGACCCTTGATAAATTATAAATAATTATTATTTTTATATCTTACACCAATGGTTTCTGCTGTTTATTCCCCTGGGGGTGAGGGTTTATGTATCAATCATTGTGACTGGTCCCCCCTACCTCCCACCTCTCCTCATGTTCTCCCTACCACCCTGGTATCGCTACTCTCATTTCTGTCTCTGATGGTTTCATCTGACCTGGATCCAGTGTGTCATGAGGTCTTATCTGTACCTGTGTTCATGCTGTGATCTGGCCCACAGTGAAAGGCAGGACTGGGGTCATGATAGTTGGGGATAAGTAAGCCTCAAGGAACCAGAGGAATATTGTGTGTTTCACCAGTGCTCTCCTACCCCCTTGTTGACTCCTCCCTTTCTTGGGACCCTATTGTGAGGATCTGTCCTATTGTCTACAGATAGGTTTTGGGTCTCTGCACTGACCCCCTTTGTTCTCAACACATTTTTTGTTGCTTATTTTGGGTCTTTTGATACTTGTTACCTGATCCTATTGACACCTCGTGATCACACAGGCTGGTGTGCTTTTTCCATGTGGATTGGTTACTTCTCTGCTAGATGGCTGCTTGTTTAACTTCAAGCCTTTAAGACCACAAATGCTGTATCTTTTGATAGCTGATCACCGTCAGCTTTTTTTCACCATATTTGCTTATGCACCCATTTTGACTTCAGCATTACACCAGGAGGGTGAGCCTCACAGAATTCCAGGTTGTTAGAACAAAGTGTTCTTGTGTTGAGGCAGGGCTTGAGCAGAGACCCAAAGTCTCACATGAGAACAGTCATGTAGTTAAAACAAAACAAAAAAACAATACACAGAAATCACATGGTAAAGACTCATGTAGGCAATAATCACATGGTATCATTTATTTTAAAGGAAGTTTTAAAACTGAAGTTTCATTATTTCCTCCCGATGAAAAGAGAAATGATTTTTGGTAAAGAGTCAGCTGATTCATACCAACTGAATGTGCTACCAGAATATATGAGTGTGCTAATTTTGGTACAAATTTCATAGAATTATTATTAGCTTCACTTTTAAAATATATGTAGTGGTTTGATTATTTGCCTTTTAAGGACTTCAGTTATGGGAAGTGAAATGCTACATGATTTTGTTCTCTTCTACTTACCCCATGACTCACCGTTAGTGACAAAATAAATGGAAAAGATAAAACAAATATTTTTGCTACGCTCATACACAGGCACCAAAAACTATAAGCTATCAAAACAGACCAAAAAAAAGAGAACGACTGAAAATACAGTGAATTCTAGTCAAAATGTCAAAAGGATTCTGAGAATAGATACAAGAATCTATGGGTCTCCTCTCTATAGTTTACTGAGCACCGAGGTCTCCAGGAGTAGAAGGCCTTGTGTGGAAGAATGAAATCTTGATGGACTACATGGTGAAATCTTTCTACACATGGAAGAGCAGGAAGCAGTCAAGCCTGTAAGAGATTTACAAACCCCATATTTTTACAAGAAAAAGGGTGCAAAAATGGTGGAATGTGGAAGAAGTGTGTATATGGCAATTGACTTGGCAACCATTAATTGAGACAGCTGGAGAGAAACAATTACATGCTAAATCACCACCGTGATAACCTGCAATACACAGGGTTGAACTGTGAATCACACAGCTTTCCAGCATATTCTGAAATGGGACTATGGAGCAGAAATATGCCTCTAAACAGATGGAACCGTTGATTTGATTAGAACTAGGTCTGAAATAACACCCTTGATGTAAACTGCATTGGCTTCAAACTATTCTACATGATTGCTCTTTAGCCATAATTGTTCAGCAACCACTTCTATTGAATAAGACTTTCCCCGTCAAATACAAAGGATATTTAAGCATAAACTAGCATAAAAACCTAGCAACTATGGGGAAAATTATTAACAAGGAGAGCTAAAATCATGATTCAGCACAACTACAAATGTCATGCAGAACATGTTACAAGTATCCCTCTCTTAATTCTAAGAGATTAAAATGAGAGTTTGTGGTGCCCAGCTATCAAAAGATATAGCGTCTGGGGTCTTAAAAGCTTGAAGGTAAACATGGGGCCATCTAGCTCAAAAGCAAAAAAAACCCACATGGAAAAGCACACCAGCCTGTGTGATCACGAGGTGCTGAAGGGATCAGGTATCAGGCATCAAAGAACAAACAATCATATCATTGTGTGCTCACCTCCATGGTACCATCGCTGAAGAAAAATGGGTGCATAAGCAAATGTGGCAAGAAAGCTGATGGTGCCCAGCTATCAAAAGATATAGCATCTGGTGTCTTAAAGGCTTGAAGGTAAACAAGTGGCCATCTAGCTCAGAAGCAACAAAGCCCACATGGAAGAAGCACACCAGCCTGTGCAATCACGAGGTGTTGAAGGGATCAGGCATCATCAGAACAAAAATTTTACTATAGTGAATGAGGTGGGGAGCACGGAGTGGAGACCCAAAGCCCATTTGTCGGCCACTGGACATCCACTTGCAGAGGAGTCTGGGGGGAGGGGGGAAGACGAGCCAGTCAAGGTGTAATGTAGAACTGATGAAAAATACAACTTTCCTCTAGTTCCTAAATACTTCCTCCCTCCCTGCCCCCCCCCCCCCCCCCCCGCCAACTATCATGATCCAAATTCTCCCTTGCAAGTCTGTCTGGCTAGACCAGAGGTTGTACACTGGCACAGATAGGAACTGGAAGCACAGGGAATTCAGGGCAAATGATCCCTGCAGGACCAGTGGTATGAGTGGTAATACTGGGACCGTAGAGGGAGGGTGGGTTGTAAAGGGGGAACCGATTTCAAGGATCTACATGTGACCTCCTCCCTGGGGGATAGGCAACAGAAAAGTGGGTGAAGGGAAACGTCAGACAGGGCAAGATATGAGAAAATAATAATTTATAAATTATCAAGTGTTCATGAGGGAGGGGGTAGTGGGGAGGGTGGGAAAAGATGACCTGATGCCAGGGGCTTAAGTGGAGAGCAAATGTTTTGAGAATGATGAGGGCAATGAATGTACAAATGTGCTTTACACAATTGATGTATGTATGGATTGAGATAAGAGTTGTATGAGCCCCTAATAAAACTATTTAAAAAAGCAAAAATGAGAGTTTGAAGCAAGGATAGAAAAATTAAATACTCTGATAAGGAGAATAAAATTGATCTAGCATTAGAAGAGAATCATATAAAATCTAAGAATACTATAAGCACAAGGAACACCAAAAGGATATATAGAGTATGTCTCCGATAGTTGAGATAAATTAAATAGGAAATAGGTAATCATCATTATGCAATGACTATGTAAACAGGCATCATTTGTGTGTGTGCAACACACTTGATAATTCTGGAAATGTCAGATGAAGAGGAGATACAAATGGTAAAGACATTTAATACCTGGAAGCTCAGTGTTCTTACAATAAGTATGTACATATGTATATTGAAAGGGTACCAGGTGTTTTAGAAAACAAAACAAGAGGATTAAAATTAAGATATTTTCTGTTGAACACACTGGATTTTAGGATGAAGAAAAAGGAACATTCAGGCTTACTCAGATGTTTATTAGCAAAAAAATTCCAGTAGATACATGATCATACGTGTAATCACATTATCACATATCAGAAAAACTGATGGCATCCTTGAGTCATTGAATTATGAAACTCCAATTTAAAGCTTACAATGAAAATAAATTTTTAAAATTTATTTCTTTAAGTCTTTATTTATTTTTACATTTTATTAGGGGCTCATACAATTCTTATCACAATCCATACATATACATACAATTGTATAAAGCACATCCATACATTCCCTGCCCCAATCATTCTCAAAGCATTTGCTCTCCACTTAAGCCCTTTGCATCAAGTCCTTTTTTTTTTTCCCCTCCCTCCCCGCTCCCCCTTCCCTAATGTGCCCTTGGTAATTTATACATTGTTATTTTGTCATATATTGCCCTGTCCGGAGTCTCCCTTACCCCCCTTCTCTGCCGTCCCTCTCCCAGGGAGGAGGTCACATGTGGATCCTTGTAATAAGTTCCCCCTTTCCAACCCACTCACCCTCCACTCTCCCAGCATTGCCCCTCACACCCTTGGTCCTGAAGGTATCATCCACCCTGGATTCCCTGTGCCTCCAGCCCTCATATGTACCTGTGTACAACCTCTGCCCTATCCAGCCCTGCAAGGTAAAATTCAGATCATGGTAGTTGGGGGGAAGAAGCACCCAGGATCTGGGGGAAAGCTGTGTTCTTCATCGGTACTACCTCGCATCCTGATTGACCCATCTACTCTCCTAAACCCCTCTATAAGGGGATCTCCATTGGCCGACACTTGGGCCTTGGGTCTCCACTTCCCCCTTCATTCAATATGGTATGTATATACATACATACATACACACACATATATATACATATACACACACATCATTTTTTTTTTGCATGATGCCTTAGACCTCGTCCCTTTGGCACCTCGTGATTGCACTGGCTGGTGTGCTTCTTCTATGTGGGCTTTTTTGCTTCTGAGCTAGATGGCCGCTTGTTCACCTTCAAGCCTTTAAGACCCCAGACACTATCTCTTTTGATAGCTGGGCACCATCCGCTTTCTTCACCACATTTGCTTATGCACCCATTTGTCTTCAGCGATCCTATCATGGAGGTGTGCAGCCAATTATATGATTTTTTGTTCTTTGATGCCTGTTAACTGATCCCTTGGGACCACTTGATCACACAGGCTGGTGTGTTCTTCCATGTGGACTTTGTTACTTCTGAGCTAGATGGCCGCTTGTTTATCTTCAAGCCTTTAAGACCCCAGCCACTATCTCTTTTGATAGCCGGGTACCATCAGCTTTCTTCACCACATTTACTTGTTCACCGACTTTGGCTCCAGCAGTTGTGTCGGGAGAGTGAGCATCATAGAGTTCCAATTTAATAAAAGAAAATATTCATGCATTGAGGGAGTGTTTGAGTAGAGGCCCAAGGTCCTTCCGCCACTTTAATACTTAACCTATAAATATAGACACATAGATCTATTTCCCTATCCTCCTATATATATTTGCATGTACATGTCTTTGTCTAGACCTCCATAAATGCCCTTTGACTCCTAGCTCTTTCCTCCATCTCCCTTGACTTTCCTCCTGCCCTACTACCATGCTTCGTCACCACCTGGGTTAGAGTATACCTCTTCTCTACGCAACCTTACCCTTGATCATTACCCACCAGGCCTGCCACTCCCCCCCCCCCCCCGCTACCATTTTGGGTCCCATGTTGTTCCCTTGTCCCTGTGTTTGTGAACACCACTTCCTTACCCCCCTACCCCCCACCCCAAGTCCCCCCGGAACTGTTGGTCCCGTTGTTTTTCCTCCAGATAGTTCATCCTGCCTGTCCTATTCAGACAGACCTGTGGAGACTCTAACGTGCACGAAAACAAGAAAGAGGAAAACAGAGCAACAGTATACAACCAGACAAAACAACAAAACAAAACAAAAAAACACTGACAAAGAACAGAACAAAACAGTTCTCAAGAGAAAAGGTTGTAGTTAGTTCAGGGATCGTTTGCTGGCCCTTAGGAGCGTTTTCCAGTCCAGTCTGTTGGGGCACCACGCCCTGGCCCCAAAGTACACTTTCAGCATTCCCTGGGGACCTTGCCTCTCCATTCTCTTGCTGTTCTGCTGCACTCCCCCAGTGCTTTGCCTCAGTGTGGTGGGATCAGGTCAGGTGCAATTCACACACTGTGTCTCCGGTGCTGTCCCCTGTATCACCCTTGGTCACTGAGGGGCATTATGTCTCGTAGTGGGGCTAGCCATGTTGTCCTCTCTGTGGATTGGCTGCTCTACTCAGGAATATCATCCTCACGGCCTGGTGGGCCAGGCTGTGTTCCACTCTCTCCTCCTGCCCCTTCATCTGCTCCTGTGTGCTCTGATCAGATATGTGCATCTCCCGGAGCTGCAGAATCAATGCTGTCCTTTGGAACAATGAAAATAAAATTTTATACCAAGAAAGAAATTTAAAAGTCAATAAATAAAGCTCCATAAAGACAAGAGATATTATAGAAAGTGTAAATACCTGGCTTATTCATAATGCTTGTAGGATTCAGTGGATACTGGTTAAACTACTGACAAATCAGGTAAGAAAGAATAAATTGATTCTTTTATATTTTAATTGAGATATTTTCTTTTAGAACAAAATAACAGTGAGTCTACGTGTTATGGTGATTTTTAGCCACTTAGGTTCTATGAATTTTGCATTTTTTTCTTAAAACTATAATTTTTAATGAACTATTTTATCAGTCATCTTTTTTCTTATTACTATATGAGTCTTATAAAAATTATTGTTTTTCCAGTGTTGTGTGTTAAATAATAATGATATTGTTTTGTTTTAAATTTATATTTTAGACCTTTTATAAATATGATTCAGTTAACTTGACGGTATTTTCTCACCTTTTCAATTTCTTTTTTTTATTAATCGTTTTATTAGGGACTCATAAAATTCTTATCAAAATCCATGCATACATCAATTGGTAAAGCACATTTGTACATTCATTGCCCTCATCATTCTTAAAATATTTGCTCTCCACTTAAGCCCCTGGCATCATGTCCTCGTTTTTCCCCTCCCTCCCTACACCCCCTCATCTTTTCAATTTCATGTGACTTGCAACTTCATTAATAATCTTGAATTATATACCATTATTTCAGGAAAATATAAGATATTTTGATAATTTAAAAAAGATATATACTTATTTGGATTTTCATATTTAGAATATGAGCACATATCACTGTTGTTAGATTGTATTTTTGTCATTCTTTGTTATTTTATTGATGCTTCTACTTTAGAAAATTACCTCTTACAAATGGTAATGAGGGATAATTTTCAGATAGTAACGAAGGATGATTATTTTAATTAATGAGTGTCACTGATAGAAAATAGTAAATCCATACCATTAATGTCCTTGAATTGTTATTCATCATTGAGTTAGAACATCATAATCATTACTCTTTCCTAAACTTTATTTGAATATCATCAGCATTAAAGAAAAATCAAAGAAAGCTTATGGTTTATATTCCTAACCTAAAGATCCCCAGTTTAATAAAATTTCTATATAAATAGTGTATTTTCAGAAACAAAATTGTATGTTAAATTGAGATACAGTAGAGATGTTGCCATTCCGCTGGTCAGAGAGCAATTTTCTCACCTCCATCGATGGTACCAAAACAGGTCGCCGTAGTTTTCTTCATGGCTGTGCTGAGTGGGTTGAAATATCAACCGTTAGTTTTGTAGTCTAGTGCAAACTCTTGCTAGAGAAAGCAATTTCCCTTCATCCCTCTTTGCCTGGAGAGATTTATAAATTGTCTCTTAGTTACTGTTACCTAGAAAAAAAATCTCCAGGTGATAGAGAAACTTCATGTATTTTTTGCTTAATTTGATTTGATTTAAACACTATTCCAGTGTATAATAATTCTAAGAATATAAAATGGTGAGGTATAAATACAAAGTCCTTTGCAGGTGTAAGCTCTCAAGTAACTTCATAGCATTGTTTCAGTGCAGCGTCTACTGTGTACATGTCACAGCTCAGCCATGGGTGTACCTTTACCCTTTCTCTGTACTTGAACCCCTGAAGAAAGAGAGCAAAGTGTCAAAACAAACAAAAACTAACCAGCATACCTTCCTTCTCACCGCTGAATTCAGGGTAGCCCAGCTAGCTTTTCAACAGAACCCGCCTTTTAGTTGATGTCCCTCCTCGCTCTCCCATAGAAAAAATCTTTTTTACTGCCCACATTTCATCTGCAATGGGATTGGGTGGCTTTTAACTCTAATTTGAAATAGAGTATAACATTCTGAGAGGCAGGAAAATACCTCTGTACATCATGAGGAATTATAGTCGATGTTTCATCTCTCTGTTAAGTCAAGATGAACATTCCCCCAAGACTAGAGAAGAAAATAAGGACTCGCACAAAGATGTGTCCTTCTCTGGTCCTTGTCATGTCCCTCACTGTGATTGCTTGAGAGAAGTTTATTTCTTCGACAGGCTTTTATACCTCTAGTAACAGAAATGATTCAAGTTAAAAGAAAGAGACCCGAGTGCCTATTAAGCTTCTTAATTGTAATACGCCCTCTCCCCTCCCCCTTCAATGCAGTAGAAAAATATGCAGAAGCAAACAAACAGCTTCCTGCAGCCACGTGTACAGTCGACAAGAGGCAGATGAAGGGGCTTTCTCTTGCTGACGGCTGTCTATCACCTCATTTGCATTGTTTCCACAGTGGTGCCCAACATGCTGCCAGCCTGGCTTTCCGCATCTGACGTGAACGCCTGCTTCAGGATGACGTTGGAGGGCGGTGGTACTCACGGATTTATGGGCACTTGTATGTGGGACTCTTGTCACTATAGAGCAGGCCTGTCGCTCTGGTGACAGAGCTTGTTTGACTGGTTTTGGATTTATGATGGAGATAATTCAGAACAGAGTCATAATTTTCCCATGGCAATTACACTACCATTTGGTAATTTGTCCCTAAGCAGGGAATGGATGTGCTGGGATCTACCCACGAGTTTAGTAGCTCAGTGCAGGGAACAAATCAAGGTCAGAATGCAGATGGAGAGCACATGGTCGCAGAAGTTCTAGTTCTGCTCCTTCAGCCTTAAGGCGCTGTACAGTTTATATAAGAAATACTCCTCTGTTTGTGATTTTTTTAACCCTTAGAATGACCATGAGAGCTAAATATCATTTGCCCATTTTGTCAAGGAGGAAAGCAAGATTGAAATGATTGACTTTCTTGAAGATAATATTCATCAAATACTTTTAAACATATGCCTTAGGATGACATCATGATGCCTACTCCCGGCATACACAGAAAGCTTAGAACTACTTCCCACTTGACAGTCTAACATTTTATTATGAAGAATTTCAAATATATGAAAAAGCTGACAGAAGATGTAGTGAACTCTTTTGCATCCATCCCTCTGCATCAGTAATAGTTAACTCAGGTGTGCCTCCTTTAATCCACCACCCTCTGTACCCATTCCTTCTGTGTGGAAGCCCATTTGAGGCATCATTCATTCCATCAGAGCAATTTTCACTATATATATATTTCTAAAATAAATATGTACTTCATGACACCCCCACCCCATGTTTTCAGTTTGTGAGTTATGCTAAGACCCAAAATATGATCTCTGTTCATTGAACTCTTCCCCTGTTTCTCATTCCTATTTGAGTCTCACCGATTGCTAAATCTGCCCATAGAAAATTGAGAATTGGATGGCTTAAAACTGACTGCTTTGCAAATAAAACAATATGCAAAGCCATGGAGAATACAGTAGCCATGCCTTATCATTTTTACCATTTGCTTTGTCTCTAAAAATAGATCCTGACTAGTGAAACTTGTTTGTTTATTATCCAGAAGTTTCGGACACATTTTCAATGGCTCACTGTGATACTGCCATAAGTTGGCCCTTGATCAGTCAAATAGTTTGCATCATTAGAAGGAAAATGATTCCACAAGTAGGAGCCGTGTTTCTGTTCTAATGGAATCTGCGGAGGTGGCTATTTCAGATACTGAAATAGTTGCACTTTCTTCAACATTATTACTATTATTTTACTACAACCAGGACTGTATGTAGCATTTGGAACAGATTATGATGTATTTCTATTAATAACTTTAGCACTAGCTATACTAGTCCAATGATTTGAACCCATTAAGCCTGAGTGTATAATGAAATAAATCTCTTCATTTAATTTGAAGAAGAAACTTAATTTTGGAATTGTTTTTTATATGGGTTCACAAATCCTTTTTGTTTTATATTCTGTGAACTTTTATCTTTGTACTCCACTTAGTTGTTTTCATTTCATTTACCAAGATGCTAAATTATGTTGCTTTTAAAATTTGGTTTTATCATAGCAAGTGCATTTGAATAATTGAAAATAAAGGCAATTTATTAAAATGCAATTTACATTTGAATTTAGGCATTAGCACAAACATTTTATTTGGAAATTGGTAGCTAAAAAAATTAAGGCCTGAGGTAGTCAAAAGAAATAGTACTTTTAAGTCACTTGGAAAGATTTCACTATTTTTGTTTTGTAATGTTTGGTGGTGAGCCCTTCCCAGATATCCATGATCCTTGTTTCTTAAAATCATACTTTAAAATGTCCATATTCACTTTCTGTCCTGTGATCCTGCATCTTCTTAGTTCATTGAACCACTGCTGTTGGTTCCCAGCTGGAGCGAGGGCTGTTCTAAATACCATAGTACAATTTCAAGGGTATGCTCAACATGACGCTAAGTGTAAGTTAACTTTGTACAGGATCGGATAATGTCATGAGCCACCTGATTATAGTGCAGATGACTACCATTCTCATGTGGTCAATAAGAGCTGATTGTGAAGTTATAACTGATGGGTCCAAAATGAACCAGAAAATATAACTGTTATTGCATTCAACATTTTTTTAAATGTTAGTTTCATTTAGTCGCTCCCAGTTCCCTTCCACTCTGATGTTCTCTTTTCCCTATATCTTATCTGCTTGGATTGCACATGTTATATGCTTTGGACATCTGCTACCCGTTTTGTTGATTCCATGAGCCTGTGCTTACACCTTTACTTATCATGTTATTTATTTCTGATCAAATCCAGTAGAGAAGTAAAGATTTCCATTAAGGAATGACTGCTGTCAGAGAAACCATGGAAGAGGGTCAACTAATAACCTGTGTATGGGAAACACATTTATGCTGATCCTAATTCTTAACGCTTACAAGTTCAGATTTCAAGGACTTCATTCCAACTCGACACACACCGAGGGTTGAATTCCTGTGGGCCATCACTGTGACTATCCCCACCGCATGATGGTGGACAAAGACTGAAAACACAAACTTAGAGATATTTTCAGGGATCACAGAAGCCAAATGCCAATTTTCAAAACTCAACTTGGAGATTTCATGCATAGAAATTTATTTAGAACATGTAGAAGAGTAATAAAGATGCCAATAGCCCTGTTACTTTTTTTCATGGAAACTTATGTAGCCAAGATTCAATCCATGAGGGAATTTTGAACAGCTCATAGTAATGTAAAAAAATTAGGATGTTAATATGATATATAATTTTTATATATAGTATAACAAAATCTCTATAAAAATGCAACACTCAAATGTTATACAAGGAGAAATATTCCTAGTTATTTTTAACTGATTTGGTTTGAGTAATATCTTTCCCTCCTTTAGTTTCATGTTTTCCACACATTTCTCTATAAAGCAGTTTTTAAAAGGAAATTAAAGTCTCCTATGACTTATGGATCTTTAGGTTAATGATTTGAATCTGGATGGCATTAAACTCAACCTCCGCAAAATCCTGCTGGAATTTTTTGTCCATTTTTTATCCAGGTAGCTTTGTAGAACATCAGTAAATTCACCAATAAGCAGAATTCCATCACCTTTTGCCTGGGAATAGTACACTGCATGGATAATTTCCCCAGTTTCTTTTAAATATTTTCCCATATTTAAACCATCGGATAGCTCTGCTGATTAACTAAAGGTAGAATATATAATTTTCTAAGGGTATGCTTTTAAAATATCTTCACTATTAAACAACTTCTAAGTAACCTTCTCAGTATCTTGTTAGATTACACAGTTGAACAACAATAAATAATGTGTAGATAAGCTTTTGGAAAATGTTTAATGTCTGCACCTTTAAAAAAAGATTTCAAAAAGATATATCATGCAATGTCTATCTTAAAATATCGTGTTCTGTGTTTTCATGACATCCACTTCATTCACTAGTTATCTATTTTTCTCATGAGCATAGTCCATATAGTGAGAGAGGAGATCAAGTTGGAATCATATTTCATTTTGCTCTCATCTTGAAAAACTGTGTGACAGACTTGAGTGTGTTTTCTGCAGCAGCCAGAGTCACCCTTCCCAGTAATAAATCTGACCATGCCCTTCTCCAACAAGACTTGCAGTGGCCTTTTGTCCCACGTAGAAAGCAAACTCGAGCCTTATTACTTAAGGTTCTTTGTTCTGTAGCCATCACCCTCTGTCCTACCTCATTCCCATTCCACCCAGGAAGGTCTTCTTGCTACTTTTCCAACTCCCGCATGTGTTCCTGCTCAGGACTTCTGAGGTTGCTGCTCTTCTCAGCCATATTCTGAGATGTGTTCTGCTATGGTTGTTCAACCTGTTCCTTAACTTAATACAGTTTTGTTTAGTGAGGATTCAAGCTATTCTCTCATAATTCTCCTTCCCTAAACTTACTTGCTTTAATTTCACAGCATCTGGAATTATGCTCTATGTTTAGTTGCGTGTGGAATAGAGTGTCGTAAGTTCTAAGACAGTGACATGTGGACAGGTGTTAGGGAATGGTACGAGTGATACTAGAGGAGGCCAGTGTGTGGGAGCTTTCTTGGCAATATTATAAGGGCTTTCTCGCCTATCCTGGCTTTCATTCTTTGACTTTTTAACAAGGCGAGTTTGGCAATTTGTTTAATTGTAATAAACCTATGTCTATTTCTAAAATTGACGTACTAGTATTAACCTTGAAGTTTCTTAAAGATAGTAGTCTGAAATGAATTAACACATCTCTAGGTAACACAATAACTATAAAATGTCGCTGTGAGGACTAAGGTGTGCTCGACCCAAGCCGTGGTGTTTTCTTTTTTGTTGTTGTTGTTTTGTTTGTTTGTTTTTGTTTTGTTTTAAACGTTTTATTAGGGGCTCATACAACTCTTATCACAGTCCATACATATACATACATCAATTGTATAAAGCACATCCATACATTCCCCGCACCAATCATTCTCAAAGCATTTGCTCTCCACTTAAGCCCTTTGCATCAGGTCCTCTTTTTTTTCCCCCTCCCTCCCCACTCCCCCCTCCCTCATGTGCCCTTGGTAATTTATACATCGTTATTTTGTCATATCTTGCTCTATCCGGAGTCTCCCTTCCCCCCCTTCTCTGCCGTCCCTCTCCCAGGGAGGAGGTCACATGTAGATCCTTGTAATTAGTTCCCCCTTTCCAACCCACTCACCCTCCACTCTCCCAGCCTCGCTCCTCACACCCCTGGTCCTAAAGGTATCATCCACCCTGGGTTCCCTGTGCCTCCAGCCCTTATATGTACCAGTGTACAACCTCTGCCCTATCCAGCCCTGCAAGGTAGAATTCGGATCATGGTAGTTGGGGGGAGGAAGCATCCAGGATCTGGGGGAAAGCTGTGCTCTTCGTCGGTACTACCTTGCACCCTGACTGACCCATCTCCTCTCCTAAGCCCCACTATGAGGGGATCTCCAGTTAAGCCATGGTGTTTTCAATTGCCTCCTATGCGTGTAAAGTTGGACAATGAGTAAGGGGGGATCCATGTATTCTGACTGTGGTGTTGGTGAAGAATATTGGACGTGACATACCCTTCTCAAAAAGCAACCAGACTGATCTGTCCTGGAAGAAGTGCCGCTAGAGAGCACCTTAGAGGCAAGGCTGGCAAGACTTCATCTCATGTACCTTGGGCATGTTGTCAGGAGAGACCAGACCCTGGAGAAGGGCAGAATGCTTGGTAAAGTAGGGGGGCGGTGAAAAAGAGGAAGGCCCTTGATGAGATGTATTGACACAGTGAAGTGACTGCGGCAAAGGGCTCAAACAGAAGACCAAGTGTGAGGATGGAGCAGGATGGGAGGTGCTTTACTCTGTTATGCATAGGGATGGTGGAACCAGTGTGAGGGTACCTAACAACATAGCGGCCATACAGGGAGTAGTCAGTGGGTAGGTGCTGTTGCATCGCTTCCAGCTCCTCGTGTCATCAGGTAGAACTGAATGAAATGCTGCCCAGCAGGGCTCTCCTTTACAATCACTGCAGTGGCTCAGCCAAGTTTTGCAGCGACTGGTTCACTCCATCACCCTGAGGGTGTGTTTCCTCTACGCTGACTGTTTTATCAAGTCTGAAGTCCTTCTTTAAGGACTAGGCCCTGCTGCTAACAATTCTTTATACAATTGTAATTCTTTTAACTTCAGCCTTTTACTTTGCCATTGTTTACGGAGCAAATCAGTTTTTCATTAAAGAGTTCGTACACATTTTATGTCATTCATTGCGTTTCCCACGATCTAAGATTACTTCCTCCCTCTGTTGCCTGTTCCCATTCCTACCTCATTCCTAATCCCACTGGCTGTTGTCCTTGGGAAGATGCTGCTCTTTTAGAGTCTCAAGGTGGACGTATATCTCTAGGATTATTGTACTCCTTAAAAAAAACAGTCTCTTGCCTGGCTGAAACTTGAGCGCCATGGGAGTGAGTTCATTTCCGGATCTAACAGGTGACCGAGGGCCATGATCAGAATCACCTGTGTCTGATTAGGAAACCTGGTGGTTTCTGTTATTTTGAGTGTTCCTCATACGTCTGCTCTATTGGGAATATTCTGATGCGACCCCTTTCAGAGCAGCCGATAGTGGTAGTAGAGCCGGCCTAGTTCTTCTGGTCTCAGCGTGACAGAGACAGGTGTTTGCGTGACCCCTAGTTCATTGATCCAATTATTCCCATATGGCTTCAAATTTCTTCCTCACTCTTCCAGAGGGGGAAAGCCAGTAGTTCACTTGGATGACCCCTCAAAAGCGTTTAAGAACAAGACACTACTCCTTTAGGTGGGATGTACAGCATTGCCTTCGTGGACTCTGGTGTGACAGTTGACCATGACCCTGAGCCCGCAGCTCTAACAACGTCTTCCCTCAAGGTTTTTGGTTATATCTAAGAAGGTTTCAGAACTTGGCCCCTATATGCTTGACTACATTCGTGGATGTATTTTTGGCAATAGTAAACATGCCTGTACAAGTAATCAGTTTTCAAACAAGTATACTTAATGGGTATACTCCCAGTCTCCCTTCCACACCTTACAGCCGTCATGCTTATCCTGAATCTACTTGGAAATCATCCTAATTGCAAGGTTGGGTATTAACAGTATTTACACCTGCTCACTTTGGCTGTGGGACTCCGGCTAGCGTTCGTCATTTTTGCTCTCCCTGCTCTTATGCATTGCCTTCCTCTCTACTGTAGTTAATATGCCTGCCTCTGGTCCGTAATCTACCTTCCCTTGCCCTCAACCTCTGATCATTATCAAAGAATATTTCTTTCAATGTGGATTTTTTTTACTTTTTAGAGTAGTGGTTTCATACTTTACCTGCCCTGTTACAACTGATTAATTTTACTCAGCAAAATATCCTCTAGGTTTATTCATGCTCCAGGTGTTTTACAAGTTCACGGTTTAGTTTGTGTAGCATTCAACTGTGCGCATGTACCTTAGAGAAGCCTTTCTCCCGTTGCTGACCATTAGATTGTCTCCATTGCTTTTGCTATTTTGAAGAGGGCTACAGGAACACGAGTGTGCATGTATCTGTGTGTGTCACAGCTCTTATTGTGTGACAGCTTTTATTTTCCAAGGAGATGGCTTGCTGGGTCGCATGGTATTTCTATTTCCACATTTAAGGAAGTGCTACGCCATTTTTCACAGTGACAGCATCACTTTACCGTGCCACCAGATTTATATGGAGTCTTGCTAGCCTTTTTTGTATGCTGTTTTACATTTTTTTTCTATAAACTTTGCTATTAATGCTGAAGTATAGTCATCCCTTTGTTGTGTTGATTTAATTTCTTAAATATCTTATAATCATAAGAATTACTTCATATGGTTGTTGGCCTCCTGGTTGACATTATGAAATTCCGTTTATGGTTTCTCAATTTTTATTGGATTATTTATCTTTTTCTTGTGTTCAAGTTCTCTATAAATTCTATAGATCAGTTCCCTTGCTGCGTTGGTACTGGCAAACACATTTCCCCGGGCTGTGGCTTCCCTTTCCATGTTTTGGTGGCACCTTGGGTGCACAGCAGTGCCTGCTCTTAGGAAGACCCCAGTGATCCAGCGTGTCTCCTGCTCTTGAAGTGTTCTCACTTACATTTGATCGTGTATTTAGCTCTGTGTTACGGTTCTCATGTGTGTCCCTGTGGTATCAGTGATAACCTCTCTAGCTCTAGGTTTCACATCTGTAATTCATCTTGAATTTCTTTTATGTATGATATGAGATATATACCCAGTTTAATTTTTCTATAAATGAGTATCCAGCATGGTCAGTACCACTTTAATATTATTTTTTCCTAGATAATGCATTTTGACCCTTTACAAGGACCAGCTATCCATAGTCGGATGGATTTACCTCTGGATTTTTTTATTCCATTCCATTGATTATGAGTCTATTGAAACACTAAAAGGCTTTTTCTTTTCTTCTTCCCCTTCTGTTTTTTTTCCACTCCAGTGGCTGTTCAGTAGGTTTTGAGATTGAGAAGTATAATGTATCCTACCTTGTTTTTCCTTAGTATTGTTCTTACTCTAGAGTGTCTCTTTTCTTTCCATATAAAGCTGGTAATTGGTTTTTACCTCTCTTTAAAGAGTTATATTGGAAACTAGGTCAGGTTTGCATTATATCTATTGATCTTTTGGGGTGTTATTGATATTTCCACAATGCTGTGTCTTTCTGTATAATGAACATGGTGCACTCTATCATTTATTTATTTTTCTTTGGGTTGATTTTATTTGTGTTCTTAGTTTTCTTTGTATAGGCCTTTTGTTTCTCTGGTTAGATTTACTCTTAAGTATTTCCTTTGAGTAGTTCTTGTAAATGGTTGTAGCCTCTCACTGTACTGGTGCAGTCCGTATGCTAAGGAAAGAATCAGAGAGGCTGGCTTTTATGAAGGAGAATGTAGCATCAGGTTTGGAGGTAGGCTTATTAACAACCTAGTGTATGAAGATGACACAACCTTGCTTGGTGAAGATGAGGAGGTCTCGATGCACTTGAAGAACAAGGATTGCGGTCTTCATTCTGGATTATGAGTCAATTCAAGACAACGAAAATCTTCACAACTGGACCATCGTGGTAAAGGGAGAAAAGATTGAATTTGTCAAAAATCTGTCTTGCTTTGATCCACAATTAATGCTCATGGAAGCTGCTGTCAAGAGATCAGAAGGCATAATACTTTGGGTAAATTTGTTGCACGAGGCTTCTGGAGTTTTGAAAGGCTTTGATGTTACAAGCCATAGTATTTTCAGTTGCCTTACAAACATATGACTGTTGGACACTGAATAAGGATGAACGAAGAAGAATTAATCCAAATGAGTTGTGGTACTAAAGAAAAATATTGAAAGTACTGATGACTGGTACAATGAAAAACTGGTACAATGATGACTGCAGCTGATGACTGACTGGTACAATGAAAGAAGTTTAGCCAGAGCGCTTCTTCTAGACAAGGATGGCAAGACTTTGTCTCTCATACTTTGGACGTATTATCAGGAGAGACCAGTCCTTGAAGAAGGACATCATTCTTGGTAAAATGGAAGACCAGCAAACAAGAAGGCACATCAACGAGGCATTGGCACGTGTCTACAAGAATGGGCTCAGGCATGGGGACACTTGTAAGGACGGCGCAGGACTCTCAGGGTTTCGTTCTGTTGTGCGTCGGCTCCCTATGTGTCAGAATGGTCTCAGAGCAACGAAGAACAGCATTGTAAATGATCAGTGTTTTCCTGAGTTTCTTTTCAGATTTCTGCTTATTGGTGGAAACGAATCTTGACTTATTGTTGCAAATTGATAATAACATCTGAAAATAGAGTTTATTTATACTTTTTCAATTTGGATGATTTAAATTTTCCCTTTTTTGCACCGGAGCTCTAACTAAGACTCCCAGCACAACAGTGAATAGAAGTAACCCTTCAGGGCATTCTTGTGCAGTACCTGTGCACAGTGTGATACTTACAGTGATTCTTCATTGTGACTAATGTTGGCCATTGATTTGTATATGTGTCCTAGATTTTGATGGGAATTACCCATCTATTACTATTTTATCAAGAGTGTGTGTTATATTTAGGAAAATTAATTTTCTGGAAATTAAAATTTTTAATGTAGTTATTGAACTGATTTCCCCCCCCTAATATTGAACCATTCTTAAATAAACATTATGGATCCCACTTGGTCTTGATGTATTTTTAAATATGTTCTTGTGTACTGTTGAATAAACTTTGTTGAGAATGTTAATATCTATGCTTATCAAGGATATGTGTCTATGATTTTCCCTCTTTAGTGATGCTTTTGCCTGGTTTTAATATCATGGGTATGTTTGCTTCATTAAGTGTGTTTGCAAGTATTTCATCTTTTTCTGTACTCTGGAATAGCCCAAGTAGGATTAGAGTCAGCTCTTCTTTGAAGAGTTGGTAAGATTCTACAATGAAACTTTGTGTGCACAGACTTTTGTTCTGCTGCTGTTGTGAGTTTAATAATAGGATTCATTTCTGCTTAATGATGGCTCTGTTCAAAATATCTTCTTCATTCTTTATTACTTTAGGTAAGTTGTGTGTTTCTATAAATATGTACATTTTATAGTTTAAAACATTTTTGGAGCACAGTTGTGCATATTTTGGTTATCCCTTTTATTTTACCTGACTCTTGTGGTGTTATCCATTTCACTAGTCTTTTTCCTTCTTTTTCTTTGTTACATTTCCAATGATTTGTGTATCTTTTCAAAGAAACAAGGTCTACATTGTTGAGTCTGTCTATTATTTTAATGTTTCATTAGTATCTGATCTGTTGCTTCTGTTCTTCTGTTGATTGTAGGCCTTTTATAGAGCTCCTTTTCTAATTATTAGAGATGTTGGGTTAAAGTGGTGATTGGGTTCTTTGTTATTTGTGTGTGTGTGTGTGTGTGTGTGTGTTTATTGCTAGATTGTTTTTCTGAGCAGTACTTTTTCTGTGAGTATTGAGGTTTTATTCTTGTTTGCTTTAAGGAGTTTTAAAAAATATCTATTATTTGATAGTTTTTTATTTAAAGCTATTATTTAACTTTGGTGTAGTTGATTGTTTATTGATCTTTCTATTGCTGATTTCTAATTTTAGAGCACTTTGCTCTTAAAAGATGCATTATAGTATTTGATGTTTTTCTTAAATTATTGTGATTTAGCTTTGTGGCCTAGCATGTGATCTATTCTGTAGAATGATCCATATGTGTTGGAAAAGAATGTATAGTATGTTGTTGAGTGAAGTGATCTGTATGTGTGTATGAAATCATGTTGATTGATGCATTCAGTTTTGTTGCGTCTTTGTTGAGTT
The DNA here is from genome assembly GCF_050624435.1 of Tenrec ecaudatus. Taxonomy (NCBI): domain Eukaryota; kingdom Metazoa; phylum Chordata; class Mammalia; order Afrosoricida; family Tenrecidae; genus Tenrec; species Tenrec ecaudatus. The sequence continues at coordinate 34,537 of NW_027459223.1, read as the reverse complement.
CCTATGTAGCTGTTCTAGTCTTCATTAAAAGTGGTGTATTAAAGTCTCTTGCTACTACTTGCAAGTTTTCTGTTTATCTCTTCAATTCTGTTAGAGTTTGATTTATGTCTCTTGAGGCTTTTTCATTGACTTTTTTATGACCTAGACAATTATTATGACAATATCTTCTTGTTCAATTGATTCTTTCATCATCATACAATCAATGACTTGCCTCTTATGCTGCTTTGTCCCTTGTATGTTTTATCAGAAATTAATATTGCCCATCCCCTGTTCTTTTTTATTCTTATTAGCTTGAAATTTTTTATCTCTTGATTTTTAATCTATTTTTGTCTTTGTATCCAACGTGTGTTCCTTGAAGACAGTATCTGATAGGCCCCGTTTTCTTATCTATTTAGTTACTCTTTATCCCTTACATATTGCATTTAATCTATTTCTGTAGAGTGTAATTAACAATGGGTATTAATTTATTGCTGTTATTGTGTGTATGTGATGCTACTAGTTTCTTGCATATAATTTTCTGGACTTTGTTAATTTTTAAATTGTTGATCTTTCTTCACTTCTATTGTTATGGTTTTCCTTTTGCCATTGTTTTGAGGAAGTTTATTAATTTTTATTAATTTTCTTTATGTTATCTTGTTATTAATTAATTTTTCCAAGTTTAGAGCAATATAATTTAAAATAGACATGCCATCTCCAGTTGGACTTTCTATAAGTACAAAATATATTCCTTCTCTTTTACTTTATAATTCTCTCATTTAAATTGATACCCAGGGCTCCCTAATTTTAGTCTTGGCTGTTTGCCTTACCCAGGACACTCCTGTATTGCCCTGCGGGTATGCTGACTTGTGTGCTGACATCCGGTCGTTGCCTGGCATGGTTAGCTCTTTCCAAAGAAGTCCCTTTAGTATTTCCTGTAAAATGGGTTTTGCACATTCTTTTCATTTCTGTTTTTCTGTAAGTGTCCCAGTTTTGCTGTTGTATTTGAAATTATTGGTTGGCAATTTGATTTTTTTTCTTTTAAAGTTTTATATACATTATAGCAATGCCTTCATGCTTGTGCAGTATCTACGAAGAAATCAGAGCTTAATTTCATGATTTTTCTTTTAGTTAAGTTTTCAGTTCCCCTGAGTTTCTTTCCAGATTCTTTCCTTATCTTTGGTTTAACCAAGTTTGATTATAATATATTTGGTAATTTTATTTAGCAGTAGGTTTGGCATTCAGACAGCATTATCTACGTTTATATCTGGGTTCTAATATTTGTTGCAGTGGCTACACAGGACTCACAAAACTTTTTCATGATTAAAGGGTATATAATGCAAGTTAACAGGTTGCAATACAAGAAATGTTCAGGAGAGAGTTGTTCATCAGGACACATTACACAGTTCTTTCAGGTCTTCTAATAAATACCCCAAAGGCACGCTACTCTCCTGTAAGCCTCAACTCACAGGCCTTCAGCTCAATTCCCTGGTTCAGCAAATCCACCTTCCCACATTAAGGACCCAGAGGGAACCCACTTCACAACCAGGCTCCAGCCTCAAAGCCTTCCGTGTTAGTTTCTCCGGGGCCTGGGAAATCTGCCACGCTGCTCTATGCTCTAGCTTCTGGTGGTGCTGCTTCTCCTCGATGGGACAACCTCCTTCTGAAACAAGGAGCTTCACTATGCAGAGATCCCGGCGTCCAGAGGGCACTCCACTCCCGGCTCTTATAGCTAATGAGTTCCCCTTTCCTGCTTGACCTAAGGGGTCATATCTTATACCCAACAGGATGGTTAGCGAAAGTATCCTTTCAGCAGTTTCTCAAAGATGCATCCACTCAGTGCATCCCCCTTTTCTGACCCAGTCCAAGGCAGGGAAAGGTTTTAGGGGAGGTACAATAGCTTTCATTAGAAAAGTCATGTTAAGAAATTCACTGGCCCTGCAGCAATCTATCTGATTGGAGTTCAGTCAGCTTCTTGAAGGCATACCTTTTTGTTCTCTCAGCTACTGGGAACATTTTCTTCCCATAACTCTTTAACACTTTTCTCTGTGCTTTTTGTTGTATCTGCTTGCTCTGAAATTCTGATCTTACAAAGTTATTCCTTTTGATGGTATCCTGCATAATTCTTTGGCTTTCTTTAGTTTTTTTCTTTCTACTTTCTTTTTCTTCTCTGACTATTTTTCTAACATATTAATTCCAGGTCTTTGCACCTTTTAATATAATTCTTTATTCCATCTTTTTGAATTCCCCTTTGAAATTTTATGTTCAGCTTCTTTATTCAGCATCTTTACTTCATCAATTATTTCTATATTTCTCTCTCTCTCTTTTTCGTACCTCATCATTTCATTGGCTTCAGCTACTCCACATTCAACGTGACATCCATTTTGTCTTTTCTATAGTTTCTATCTTTTTAATTATCCTTGAATTTCTTTATTTATGATGTTCTTGAAATTATTGCAGAAATCCTATCATCTCAGGTGATTTGTGTTCAATGTGTCAACTTTCTTCTTGAAATATCCTCTAATTTAGATGAGATATACTCAAATTCATACTTTGACTCTTGGGGACTTGTTTTAATTTTATTTGAATTCGAGTTGAATTTGCCATTGATGGTTTGTTCCACAGTTGGTCTCCAGTCTCGTGACTGATGATATTAAACTTCTTTATACCGTAAATACTTGAGTATAATCCGAGTTTTTTTTCAGCACATTTTTTATGCTGAAAAAGCACCCCAGCTTTGGGGGGTAAAATTAGTTGCCTTGGGTTATACTCGAGTATATATAGTAGTTTATTTCAACAGATGTAGTTGATATAATTCCTGTGTATTTCTATCCAATATACATGATCCATGTCTATGGTTACTGTTTACATCACTGAAAAATAAATGTTCAATCAATAAGCCATCCTTATTGGAAAATTCTATCATGAGATCTCCCATGTGGCTTCCATCCCCATGGCCATATTTTCTAACTAGTGATCCTCCTCCTTAGTGTCCAGTTTTTGCATTCAAGTCATCAGTAATCTTGATTGCATGTCTCATCAATTTCAGACTGAAAAGGTTGGTAAAAATCCTCAATGGCTTTATTGTTAGCATTAGTGGTTGGTGTGTAAATTTGAATAATAACTTTATTAATTATTCATCCTTGTAGGTGTAATATATCCTACACCTAACAATGGTGAACATTGGAATCGATGTTGAAACATTCTCTTTTTTAACATGAAAGTCATCCATTCCTTTCAAATTTGTTACTCTGGTATGTAAACCATATTATTATGACATTCAAAATGGCCAATAGCAGTCTATTTCAGTTCAATAACACCTAGAGTGTTTGATCTTTATGTGTTCCATTTTTTCATGCCTTCCAATTTTTCTAGATCCATATTTCATGCATCCCATCTTCTTGTTAGTGGTTATTGCAGTACTGCTGTTTCTTCTCATTTTGAGTCATTGCCACATCAACAAATATAGGTCCTGAAAACTTTATATCACTAAGGTCAACTCTATTTGAGGAGACAGCTCTTCCCCAATTATATTTTGAGTGTCTTCCAACTTGAGGGGTTCATCATCCTGCACTATATGAAACAATATTCCACTGCTATCAATGTGCTCCACAAACACCACTATTTTTTTCAGATGTAGATTGGCAGGTTATTCTTTCTAGTCTATTTAGCTTGTAAGCTTTTCTGAAAATTTTCCACCACGGGTAACTATGCTTGTGTTTGAAATACCAGTTGTATATCTCACAAGTTATGATAGTGCAAGAACCTGACATGTCTGACAACTTGGCATGCTAGCCTAATTCTGAATGGCCAGCACATCTCTCTTCTTGCTTTCTCTAGTTTCTGTAGACCACTGTACCTGAGCATGCATGGCTTAGGAGGTTGTGGAGTTAATTCTTGCTTCCTGGAGTAACCCTTAACCAATGACCCATAGGAGTTGTTGGACAAATAGCCACACTCCCTCCCATTCTGGGCAGAATAACTAGTGGATTTTCTAGAGTGTCTCCAGTAAGATTAACCTCCAGTTGCTCACAATTTTAAATTGTTTGATAATGTACTTTTCATTGGCTGCCTTCTTTCCCTTTTCTATTTCCCATTTCCTTATTGATATCTCCCCCAAAATGGCTTAATTAAAACCTTTGTCTCAGGATCTAATCCTATGGGGAACCCAAACTCAATCACATAAGACATTTGTCAAATCATGGACTTAGTGGTTATATCTATTATATGTGTAGGTCATGGAAGAGGAGGATTCATACCATCACTTTGAATAGTCATTCGGAGTGCCAACTGGGTCCCCAGTATAAATCCTGGACATCAAAACTCACTGTTTCCTGTATCACAACACTTCCTTTTAGACTTCTGTCATTCAAAAAACTCAACAAATAGCTTGCTGTCTCACTTCAAATTTTGTAGTGTGCAAATATGGCTATGTTTTCATTGTGTGTTTAGCCCTGGACAAATCAGCTTTGACCAGGAAGGTGAAGTCATGTGGAAAAACAAACCAAAAACACTAGCAGCTGTGTGTTGTGGAAGAAAACCCTGTGGATGAAGTGCAATTTTTAGGGAACAGAGACCAGAAAGATAAACCAATAAGTGTCCACTGTTCTGATGTTAAGGAGAACCCTGGTGAGGCAGTAATTAAGCACTTAAGGGCTAATCAATCAGCAGTTCAAACCCACCATCTTCCCCAAGGAAGAGTTATGATGTGGAAGTCTGACCCCCTTAAGATTTACATTTATTACCACTACCAACTGATCTGAGAGGGATAGCATTAGGGAATCCTGGATAGCATTCTAAACGAGCTCTAATGGCAGAGTGGACTCCTCATTGAGCTCCTAACCACAAAGTAAGTGGTTCTACCCTATCAGTTGCTCCATGTGAGAAATATGAGTTTGTCTGCTCTGGTAAAGTTTTAAGCCTTGGAAAATCAAAGGGTGAAGTTCTATTCTATCTTGTAGGGTCTCTTTGAGTCAGCTTCAACACAATGATAATGAGTTTGCTTTGGAATTTTGGGATAGAATAGGAGAAATATGTGCAACAAAGTTTAAACTTATTTTAAAAGTTCAGGGGTATTGCTCAGAGAGAGATTCTTGGAACCCACAAGACTGTTGTCCTTAGGCACCTTCAGTTCTGGAACTGAACTCACTCCCTTGGCTCAATCTTCAGCCAAACAATAGGTAGATCTATAAGATAAAAAGTAACACTAATCAACTATTTGAATCAAAAGGATATAATTTATTCAAAGATAAAGTTCAGAAGGGTCAGGAAAGAAGGGGAATGGAAACAGGAAATACAAGGAGGAAGTGCGATAAGTGATATTACGTTGAGCAGATTGCAGTCAATATCATGAAGCAAAATATGTGTGAACTGTCAAATGGAAAACGGATGTATTCTGTAAACCTTCACCCAACTCACAATAAAGAGATTTTTTTTCAGCCTTGGAAACCCATGAGGCAATACTATTCTGTCATATAAGGTACCCATGAGTTGAAATCAACTCAGTGGCAATGGGATATTAATGCTGATGCTTTCTGCCGATTCTAAAAAATAGGGTTATTACAATTATTGTGGAAATAGCATGAATGAGACTATGTAAATGGGGTTGGTTACATATAAATTCTTGTAAATGTTAAAGGATATGTGATTGAGGATGAACTTACCCAAAAAGAGAAAATTATTGCAAGATTTTGTTCAAGGGATAAAATAAAAATAAGCTTCCTGTGGGTAAGACTTAAGCCTATAGATATGGAATTTAAGGAACTGGTATTCCATGATGGTCACCTTCCCGACACAATCACTCAAGACAAAAGGTGGGTGTATAAATAAATGAGGTGAAGAAAGCTTATGGAGCCAGCTATCAAAAGATAAAGAGTCTAGGGTTTTAAAGACTAGAAGGTTAACAAGTGGCCATCTAACTCAGAACCAATAAAGTGCACATGAAAGAAGCACACCAGCCTGTGTGATCACAAGATGCAGAAGGGATCAGGTATCAGGCATGAAAGAACAAAAAAAATCATATCATTGTGAATGAGGGGGGGTACAGTTAGGGGATCCAAGATCTATCTGTAGGCAACTGGACAACCCCTTACAGAAGGGTCGCTGGGAGGAGATGAGCCAATCAGAATGCAGTGTAGCAACGATGAAACATATAACTTTCCTCTCGTTCCTAAATTCTACCGCGCCCACTATCATGATCCCAATTCTACCTTACAAACCTGGCTAGACCAGAGAATATACACTGGTCCATATAGGAACTGGAAACACAGGGAAACCAGGACAGATGACCCCTTCAGGACCAGTGCTGAGAGTAGCAATAACAGGAGGGTGGAGGAAAGGTGGGGTAGAAAGAGGGATCTGAATACAAGGATCTACATATAACCTCCTCCATGAGGGAGGGACAACAAAAAAGTGGGTGAAGGTAGATGTCGGACAGTGTAAGATAGGACAGAATAATAATTTATAAATTATCAAGGGTCCATGAGGGAGGGGGAGGGGGAAGGAGGGGAAATGAGGAGCTACTACCAAGGGCTCAAGTAGAAAGCAAATGTTTTGAGAATGATGATGGCAACAAATGTACACAGTGGATGTATGTATAGATTGTGATAAGAGTTGTAGGAGCCCCCAATAAAATGATTCTTTTTAAAAACCTCAAAGAGCAAAACACACTATGGTTTATTGTACATCAATGATACTTCAATAAAATTACATAAAAGAGCGGAAAAAGAAATGGAATTTAAGGTAAAGAAAGTATTCCCTTTGAAGACCATATTGCAAACATATATTTAGGCAGGCAATTAGATAAAGACATTTTAAGTCTGGGCTTCTATACCTCCCATCTGTCTGTTATGAAAAGTATAATTAGCAACTAGAATCTCTCATACAAAATCAACTCAATATGGTCTTTCTGGTCTGACCTCCGTGGTGTTCTACTCTGCTTTGATGGAGCTCATCATATCATGACTCTATAACAAGATTGAGGAGTTATTTACATTCTTATGTGGAAGGTAAATCTGTTTGGCCATTCTGTTAGACTAGTTCATTTTCTTTCCTACCATCCCATCTGCCATTTTAATTCAAAACAAGGAGAAAAGCATGTATGTGCCTTTTGAGGAAGGAGAAGATTTTGGTGTGGAAGAAATTCTCTTCTAGACTGCAAGGTAAGTATTTACCCCCTCTAACCCTGTTGGAGGAGGGGAAAAGGAAGAGAGACAAGGCAAAGAGAACAACCTAGTTAGCTTCATGCCTCCTTACTTTACCTGGGGATTGAGGGGAATATCAGTGACTATGGACCTGTTGTGCTCCCCATTTGGAAGCATGAAGAATAGAGGCTGCCAGGCAGAGCAGCCCTATGGGAAGTCACTGAAGACAAACATATAGAGAGTGCCATCAAGTCTACTGTGATCCATGGAGACCTTATATGAAATGGAATGGAGTGCTGTCTTATCTGGCACCATTGTCACACATTCCTGAATGTTGAAGTCCATTGTTGCAGGGATTAGGTCAATCTGCCTCAATAAGGATCTTCCATGTCCCTCTATTTCATCAAATATGATGTCTTCCTCTAGCAATTGTCCACTGATAGTGTGTCCAAAACACATTAGTCAGTCAGTGTTCTCTTGTGCTCCATAAGGTTTTCTTTCAGTAATTTTTGGAAGTGGACTGGCAGGCCCCTCTTCCTTGTCTGTCTTAGTCTAGAAGCTTCACTGAAACCTGTCCACCATGGGCAATCCTGCTGGTATTTGAAATTCTGGTAACAGAGCTTCCAGCATCATAACAATACACAAACCATTATAGGACAACCAACTGACAGAAGAGTGGAGGATTTATATATATATATATATATATATATATATATATATATGGAGAGAGAGAGTAAAACTGGCAATGCAGTCTGATTAGGCAGTATTCTGATGATCTGCTGCTAACAGAAAGTATCCCCACAAATAACATCTTAAAGTAATGATAATATCAATTTTGCTCACAAATCTGCAATCTGGGCAGAGCACAGTGAGAACACTAGTTTTGGCTTCATCAAGCATTAGCTGGGGTAGCTCAAAGGACAGAGGCTGCAGCTCTCTTAAGACTCACTCCTTCACACGACTGATACTTCTATTGGTTGGAGCTCAAGAAGAACCATATATGTGACATTTTCATTTGGCCTGGTCTTCCGTGCAACATCCTGACAGCGTCCCAATGGTGAACAACCCAATACGACCAGGTGGAAGTCACAGAGCAACACTTCTGCCATAGTCAAAGGCCTGCCAAGATGCAAGGAAGAGGGAAAGCGGGCCCTGTTTCTGGAAAAGTGAACACAAACTCGTAACAAGAGAATGTGCGATGTGAAACATTAGGACAGTCATCTTTGAAGGACACAACCTGCCACGAGCCAAGATACAGAGACAGATTTCTACGAAAGCGAAAGGGCAGGACTTAGACTTAAAGATAAAGCCACAGACTTCATAGGACAAGAGCAATAGGGAGACAAGCAAAGGAAAGCTCTAGGACTCAAGCCTAACATGGCTAAAGATAGGGACAATGTCAGGACTGAACTGGAAGCAAGCAGACACCTGTGCAAGGCAGAACCCGTGAAGTTGTGAGTGCCTTCAAAGCTAAGTCAAAGTACCTTGGGGCATGAGAAGGGAAGGAACAGGAGAAGGAATTAATGGGTAGGTTTATGGAATTTTTAGGTCTGGGGACAGAGCATCAGGAATAGCTGGGTTCTGGCACTAAGTTGATACCATCAGAGTTTGAACCTTTTCCTTTCAGTGCTGTTTCCTTTTGAGTTTCACGCAGGCTTCCTGATGACAGCTGTAGTTTTATCTAGAAGCTCAGGAATTCTATTAGAGAGAGGCTCTTTTCCTTTCTAATCATTGGTGGTACTATCAGGTAAGCATTGGATTGCTAACTGCAAGGTTGGCAGTGCTACCCTACCAGCTACCTCTTAGGGAAAAAGATGGAACTTTCTGCTCACATAAATATTTACAGTCTGAGAAACCCCACAGGGACCTTCTATGATTCAAAATGGACTCATTGGCAATGGGGCAATTGTTTCTGGGGCATTTTTTAGGGTTAGATATCATTAACCTAGCATGAGTCACATACTGAGTCTGACCCAGTCCCTTTGGACAGAGGAAAGTCATGCCCTGACTAGCCAGGCCTGGAGCTGGCAGATTGGGTCAATGCCAGCAGAAGCATGGAGATGGAGCATGGTGGAAGAGTGATCCCAAAGATACAAGCCATGTGCTGTAAGTGGAAGAAGGGCAAATGAATGCTGCATTAATTAACCAATCATTGACAAAATGAGGTTGCATAACAAATGGCTCCAAAACCCAGCAGTTCAACAAACAGCCCAACCCCTTCCCTCCCACACACACAGTTCTTAAAATTCAGGATCAGGGAGATTAACTGGAACTTTGAACTTGGCACTTCAGGGCTTGGAAGAGATGACAGTGCATGTAAAGTCCTTGGGGCAGGAGAGACCTTGGTGTGACTAAAAGCCCAGAAGAAGACTAATTTGGGGGAGGTGAGATAATAGGAATGGAGTTTTCGGTGAGCATTTCCTTGAGAGCCTTCAAGCAAAAACGATTTTTCTATATTCATGTTTTAGAAGTAGATCTCCACCCTTTGGGTAAAGCTTTGGGTATTGGATTGGCGTCGGTATGCAGGGAAAAAATAAATGGGCTTGTTATGGATTAGGAGCCTGTGGTAGTCACCTAATCTTGTTTCACGTTAAGGATTAGGAATGTAGGCGTGGAGTCTAGGCTGCCAATCTGGAGATAGTCAGTGAGATTTTTATGTGGGCATAGCCTTCTCCTGAGAACTCTGAGAAATCTGGTACTTCCTCCTTGGAGGTGGAAGACACCTCTCTCTCTCTCTCTCTGCTACTCCTTGGGAGACATTGCACAAGGCAAGCCAAATGGATGCGACCAGACCTCTGAAGCCAAAGAAGCCTCAGAGAGATCGCTGCCAGCACTGAGATGCTTACAATGCCACTGGATCCACAAGACTTTCCACCCATTGGCCTGTGATTATCCTGCATTCAGCATCACTGCACATGTTTTATGGGTCTGAAAAGGAATGTATAGATTGGTATCAGACAAATGGGCTAATATCAGACTTATGGATTTGATCTGCACTGGGCTGGGACGTTTGCTTAATGTACAATTACTGTTTGATATAAAACTCTCTCTCTTGATTTATAAGGTAGAATTAGACCAGAACATGTACTCTGGTACAGACAGGAGCTGGAAACACAGGGAATCCATGAGAGATGATCCCTTCAGGACCAGTGGTGAGAGTGGCAATACCAGGAGGGTGGAGGGAAGGTGGGGTAGAAAGGGTGAACCGATTACAAGGATCTACATAAAACCTCTGCCCTGGGGGACGGACAACAGAAAAGTGGGGGAAGTGAGATGTTTGATGTGTAAGAGATGACAAAATAATTTATATATTATCAAGAATTTATGAGGGGGGGAGGATGGAAGTGGGGAAATGAGGAGCTGATACCAAGGGCTCAAGTAGAAAGCAAATGTTTTGAGAATGATGAGGGCAACACATGTACAAATGTACTTGACACACAATGGGTGGATGGATGGATGGATGGATGGAATGACTGTGATAAGAGTTGTATGAGCCCCCAATAAAATTATCAAGGGTTCATAAGGAGGGGGGAGTGGGGAGGGAGGAGAAAAACGAGGAGCAGGTGCCAGGGGCTTATGTGGAGAGCAAATGTTTTGACAATGATGAGGGCAATGAATGTATAAATGTGCTTTATAATGGATGGATGGATGGATTGTGATAAGAGTTGTATAAATCCCTAATAAAATGATTAAATAATAGGGAAATGATTTTTAAAAACCACCAACTCTCTGTCATACACATGAGTCTCCCTCGAGTTTTCTCTAGCATACCCAGACTAATACACAGTTCGCCCCTGGCCTATAGGGCCGCTATGAGTTTGCATGGACTTGAGGGCAGTGGGTGTGTTAGGGCTTTGGAGTTCAGCAGGCCTTTGTTGGTGTGTTTGAGTCTATTTTTGTAGCTGTTGTGTGCAGGTCAGTGGCTCATCTTCCAGCACTCTATAGGACCATATTTTGTTGTGACCCATAAGGCTTTCATTTGTTAATATTTGGAAGTAGATCACCAGGTCTTTCTTCCTAGTCTGCCTTAGGCTAGAGCAGTGGTTCTCAATCTGTGGGTTGTGACCCCTTTTGGGGTCCAGCGACCTTTTAACAGGAGTCACCCGATTCATGGCAGTAGCAAAATTACAGTTATGAAGTAGCAAGGAAAATGATTTTATGGTTGGGGGTCACCACAACATGAGGAATTGTATTAAAGGAAGGTTGAGCACCACAGGGCTCGAGGTTCAACTGAAGCCTGCCCATCGTTGCTGACCCTTCTGGGGTTTGTCATATCGGTGGCACGGCTTCCAATTTCACAGCAACACTCTAGCTACCACTGCACCACGAACTGATAGACAGGTGGTGGACTGTTCTTAAAAGCCACCTGATTTACGATGCTTTGTTTTGACAGCCCTGGAAAATGGATACAGAATCTAGTTTCATAGTCAATGCAAGACACACCTTGGGGCAGTAGGGATGGCATGAAGTGAATAGATTCAAAGTATATTTTAGGGAGAGGAAGGATGACAGTTAATGCCTGGGGGATGTGCAAGAAGGAAGGAAGCCGAGACACCAATGATATTAAGTGCCTGAGTTAAGACAGGAATTTCCAGGGAAGCTGGTGGGTCATGATGGGAGAATTTCACACTCCCCGGGGACAGGGGGAGCATTGATTAGTTCACATGTCTGCGCATCTTCTCAGAAAATAGAGGCTTTGTCATCCTCAAATGAAGCATGCATTTGGAGCTCAGAGAGGGCATGGAGTGCAAATGAAGACTGTTGGTTGAGATGGGTGGACCAGGGCCACTAGTCAATTCTGAGGAGCTTCAGCAAACCTGCCCAGTGTCTCTTGGAGAGTGGGCATGTCTCATAGCCACAGAGGGCCTTTTAATGTTTCACCTCCCACTGCAGCAGCGAGAGGCTCTATCAGCTCATCCTGGAAAGGAAACATACTACCTGCCATCAGGTTCATTTCTTCAAAAAGGATGGAAGAATACAAATGAAAGACTACAGTTTGAAGGGGTCTTAGGCAGACTATCAGGCTCATTAAAGCTTCATTTATTAAAACTTCATTATTCAGAGACATTCTCCCAGTAGGATGTATGCTGGGGTGGGGGTGGGCATGAGGAGGAAGGCTTGGAGCAAGGTAGGGGAACAACCCAACACCACCAAAAAATACCTTCCCACGAAGCAATTCCAGTGGGCACAGATTAGATAGAAGTTTCATCCTCTGGTCACTTGATGTTTGTCCCTCTCTTTTATCTGAATGCTCTTTCCACATTGCTCAGATGAAGCATCAAATTTGTATTAAAATGCAAGTTAGGAAGCATCATCCCCAAACAACCCTGTTCATCGAAATGGTAGTGCTCTCTCCGGGTAGTGATTGTTTGTCAACAAGCTGAAGCAGTTGAGCTGGGGCTCTGTGAGGCCCAGGAGCATGAGTTCATTAATATCCGACCCATAATGCCTTGCTGGGTTTATGCCAACAAAGCCCTGTCACTCCTTACCTTAGGATTTACTCACTCCTTGAAACAGGCATTTATTTACACACAGTTTGACCTCATGATGGTGTTCAGCAGATGTGGATCTTACTTATTTGCATTGTTCTGTGACAGTTGCAAAATTCGTTAGTGGCTCAGGGATCAATCCTCTGTGGACTGCCCCAAAGCTAGATGAAGCAAGCGGGTTCTCACTGATTCATCCTCCCTCCTTAGCAATGCTTGCTAATCAGGATAACATAGTGCTCATTAAAGAAACTGCCTGTATCAGTTTAAATTTGTGACCTGGGCGGGAGGGAGGGTCATGATCACAAGTGACAGAAACTGATGCTTGACTAACTTAGGGGAAAAGGCCTAATGGTGGATAAATGGTGGGAAGACAAGAAAATGTAGCAAATGCCTGGGAAATCTCAGGGCTGTGAAGCCGGTACTGGCGAAACACTCCTCATGAGGCCAAAGCGTGCCCTCTGTAGTACATTAAATCACATTCACAAACACACATTCATGTTCACATGGAACCTGAGGCTATGGCCTTACTTGGAGAGGAGGTCTTGGCAGATGTGCTTAGTTAAGGATTTCAAGAGCTCCATCTTTCTGGGTTTAGATTTCAGATGGATGCTACATGCACTGATTGGTGTGTTCTTATAAGAAGAGGAGTGGGCACACAGAGACCCCGTGTGAAGACACTGGCAGAGATTGGATCAGTGCATCTATAAGCCAAGAAATATCAAGGATTAGCAGCAGTGACCAGAAACAGAGAGAGGCTACTTTGATTCTCCTTCAGAGCTCTCAGAAGGAATGAATCTTGCCCACACCTTAATTTTAACCCTTTGCCCTTCAGAAAAGTGAGAGAACAGATGCCTGCTGTTTAAGTCACTCGATTGGTAGCCATTTGTTAAGCTACCCAAAAGAACCATTATGGATTGATCTGTAGCCCCCTCAAAATATGTGAGAAATTTGAGCCTTGGTGGACATGATCCTGTTTGAAAAGAAGGGAGTTCTTTTGTAATATAAATGAGGCCATATGGCCAGTGGAGATCCCCTCATAGAGGGGTTTAGAAGAGGAGATGGGTCAGTCAGAGAGGCGATGCTGGAGAGTGGAGGGTGAGTGGGTTGGAAAGGGGCAACTGATTACGAGGATCCACTTGTGACCTCCTCCCTGGGAGATGGACAGCAGAGAAGGGGGGGAAGGGAGACTCGGGATAGGGCAAGATATGACAAAATAACAATGTATAAATTACCAAGGGTACATGAGCAAGGGGGGAGCGGGGAGGGAGAGGGAAAAAGAAGAGGACCTGATGCAAAGGGCTTAAGTGGAGAGCAAATGCTTTGAGAATGATTGGGGCAGGGAATGTGCGGATGTGCTTTATACATTTGATGTATGAATATGTATGGATTGTGATAAAAGTTGTATGAGCCCCTAATAAAATGTAAAAAAAGAAAATGATTAGGGCAAAGAATGTACAGATGTGCTTTATACAATTGATGTATGTATATGTATGGATTGTGATAAGAGTTGTATGAGTCCCTAATAAAATGTTAAAAAAAATGAGGCCATATGAGAATAGGCTTGAGCCTAAACCTAAACACTTCTGAGTTAAAGGCCAGGATAGACCCAGTAACACACAGTACGGGGAGAAAGATAGCGAGGAATGCCAAGGAACTTTCTGGTATCCACAAAGAAGGACCCTGACCTAGAGTCGCACCCCAAATTTGAACCTGTAAGCTTCAAAGCAGTGGGAAAAGTGTTTTAAGGCTACTGACTTGTAGGATAATTTTTGGTTAAGGAGATTAAGACAGGAACTTAAGACATCCTCCAATCCTTCCGCTGGCTTCGTTCCATTTTTCTCACATTCAAGAGTCCTCCCAGAGGATTCAGTCATGTTGTTGTTGTTGTTGTTCAGTGTCATAGGGAGGGTTTGGATTCATTGTGACCATACATACAACATAATCATACACTGCCAGGTACTGTACCATTCTCACAGTTGTTCTTAAGTTTGAGCCCATTGTTGCAGCCACTGTGTCAATCCCATTTGTTGAAGGCCTTCCTCTTTTTCATTGCCCCTCTACTTTCCAGAACACGATGTCCTGCTCCAGGGACTGATCTCTCCGGACAACATGTCAAAGTTAAAGCGAAGTCACATTATCCTTGCCCTGAGGAACATTCTGGCTGTCCTTCATCCAAGTTAGATGGGTTTGTTCTTTTGGCAGTCCATTGTACATTCATTACTCTTTTACATCACTATTAATCAAATATATCTATTCTTCTTTGGTCTTCCTTATTCAGTGTTCAACTTTCACATAAATATGAGACAGTTGAAAATACCATGGCCTGGGTCAACCCGCCCCAGTCCTCAAAGTAATCTCTTGCTTTTCAACACTTTAAAGAGGTCTCGTGTAGCAGATTTGACTAGTGAAATGTGTCATTTGTTCTCTTCTCTGCTGCTTCCATGAGAATTGATTGTGGATTCAAGCAAGACAAAATCCTTGACAATTTCGAACTTTCCTCCATTTATCATGATGTTATCAATAGGTCCAGTTGTGAGGGTCTGGGCTTTCTCCACCTTGAGTCATAATCCAAACTGAAGGCTTTAATCCTTCATCTTCATCAGCAAGTGAATCAAGTCCTTCTCATTTTCAGCAAAATTGTGTCATCTGTATAATGCAGGTTGTTAATAAGCCTTCCTCCAACCTGATGCTCCATCAGGCACTGCCCCTTAATGAGTTTAGGTCATGAAGGATAGTCCTCCATAGGCACATTAATTATTACCCTTCCCCCCTCACATAATAAATTCAGAAAGAGAAAATTTTCCCCAAAGCAATGGAAAGCTTACTAGAGAAGTGGAGGGTGCTCAAAGCCAAAGGTGACACAAACTGGAAATCAGTACTAGTTTTCAATACCTGCAGTCATCTAATAGTTCACTGCACTATCTAAGGAAAGGTGAGGAGAACTGGGGCAATTCCATTAAAAAAAGACAATGCAGGGTATGTAAGTCCGTCATTCCTCTGGAGAAGAAAAACACATAGTTGGGTTGTAGAGCTTTGTTTGCTAATCAACCGAATGTAGTTGTAAGGCAGGGGTGTGTGTGCGCGCGTGTGTGTGCGTGTGTGCGTGTGTGTGTGTGTGTGTGTGTGTGTTGAAGGGAGGGGCTTGCCATTCTATTTCACAGCCAGGAGAAAGATGAGCCTCTTCCGATATCTTTTGCTCTGTGGCAAGTTACTGATCTACAAGGAACTTTTATTTGACAAGGACATTGCCGAGAAAAAAACGGGAAGCTTGTGTTCATCTCTGCTGAGAGGTGGAGTCAAAGAGATCGGCTTTATGACAGACACCCTGATCGTGCAGCCAAACTATGAAATGGCCTCATACATTCAACACACATTTGCTGCACCTCCCCAGTGTGCTGCCCAGATATTACCAGGCAGAGTGTTTTATGGGCAGCATTTTAGAGTTAGGCAGGCAGAGGGAGTGTCTTTGTGGGTGTTGCCTTTACCAGTCCTTGGATTGTTCTGGGACAGGCATGTCTTTTTCCTCTAAAGTAACTGATCGCGTGTAAAGAAGGAGTCTCCTCAGTAAGACGGGTTAAACCAAACCCAACCTATGACAATCATCTCAATTGGAACACATAGCGACCCTATACAAATACCCGTAGGGTTTCCAAGTTTGTAACTCTTTTGGGGGGTCAACTACCATACCCTTCTCTTTCAGAACCACTAGAGAGTTGACCGTTGTGTTAGCAGCTGAATGCTTAATCACTGTGCCCATTTTGTTTGCTGAGCCGCCCTCAAAACACTGAACAGGTTTTCTGGGTACCAAGTATGTCCACTTCTATATGTGGCATAGGGTCTTTTCCCCAAGTTGATAGGAGGTGCAAATCAGTTACTAGGGGTTTGGCAGAGTAAGTATGGAAACTGGGAGGGTGTGTGAAATTTGAACCAGAGTAGAACAATTCCAAGACACTTCCAAGGATTCCTGGCATATAATATGCAAATGATAATCAAGATATATAAATGTGTCTCTGTTCTTGGTTCTGTCAGTACCTGGTGTGGCCACAAAGGAGAAACCTGGTCTGCTATTTTGACAGGTGATAAGTCACATGCTAATGAACCCTGGTGGTGTAGTAGTTAAGCACCATGGTTCCCGGCTATCAAAGGATATAGCGTCTGGGGTCTTAAAGGCTGGAAGATAAACAGGGGGCCATCTAGCTAAGAAACAACAAAGCCCACATGGAAAAAGCACACCAGCCTACCCCGACATGACCGCTGAAGACAAAGCGGGTGCATAAGCACATACGAGCATGTTTTCTTGATGTGCACTCACCCTTTACACACAACTCTCTTATACATAAGTTTTTCTGTGGATTTGTTTCTCGAATGCACCCAGACTAAAATAAGCTGTGTGGAACGCATTTAAGAAGCCTAGACAAGGGCAGGGCAGGATATTCGGAGGGACTGGATCCAGAATTAGAGAGGAAGGAGCCCTGGTGGCAAAACGGGCTGCTAGCTCCCTGTCCCAAGGGGGACAATGAGACTGCTGGCTCCCATGAAGATTTACAGTCTTGAAAACTCCATATAGGGTCACTGTGGTTGGAATCCACTGGACGGCAGTGACCTTTTGGGATTGAAGGTGGAAGCCACCAATGACTTCCTGCCATTGAGCCAAGGAGCCTCCGGAGAGTGTGTGAACTTCTGGAATGCAGTGAACAACCTCTGCACATCTGCTTTTCGTGCTGCCCAAGTCATGCCCTTGGCCTTTGCTTAAACATATTCATCCAGAAGTGAACCATCACAGCTGCTCCCTCGGGAAGCTGGGGGCTGAGCTCTCTGGTTCCACTCTGTCAGCATTTCTGGTCCGGGTACCTCCCCTCTGCCCCGGCACAGGCAATGTGCTTTTGGAAGCAGTGCTCCCTGGGTAGTGGGTGTGATTTGCCTCCTCTGGCCTAACATGATGATTGCTGAGAGGGGGTGGATGCTAGGGTGTTAAACTCCCTGAACTTTACCTATCCCAGGGGAAAACTTATTATTTAAAGTAAGTTTTAGATAGAATCTTTAGAAAGATAAATTGTTAACTTTATGTACACAAGTACTCCCCAACACATAGGCTCAACCTCATAGGCTGTGGATGACCTTGAGCAGGTGCTCAGTCACAATGGGTTTCTATCAGGATTGAGAGTTCAGCTCTCTCAACTCTCCAACTGGTTATTAGCACCATAGTCTCGTTTCTATTTATGTATTTACTTTGTTTTTAGAGGGAAATGACTCCCAATTCAACTATATTTTATTAGGAACTCCTTTGCTAAGTTTTACACAAGAAAAAGGCACAAACTGCTGTTCTGGATGAAGGACAGCATCCGCATGAGGCCACAATGGTGTCGGAAGGACCCACAGCCACAGTGACTTAAATAAAATGACACCCATTCTGTCCTGCTGACTCTGACTCATAGTGACTCTGTGTAGGGATCCTGAACTTGCTACCTTTACAGGAAGCAATAACCTCATCTTTTTCCTGTGGAATGACTAGTGGCTTTGAACCAGCGACCTTGCTCTTAATAGTCCAACACTATCCAGCATTACCACCTGGGCTCCTGAAAACTTAAATAAGACATAGAAAACAAACAACTTTGTCACAAAATTGTGACTGAAGACAGATCAATTCATGGAGTTTCAGGAGGGCCTGTGAGAGCATGAGCGGGACCTTCATTGGGATGTGCACACTACCATATATCGTTGAATCTGGCCCGGGGAGTGGACGCAAGCACACTGCCTGAGGGACAAACTTTCCACTGCCAGTCAGCAGTAGGAAAGAAATCAATGGTGGCTGAATCTGTGGCCCCTCAAAATGGATGTAGGGTCTCCACATAGACTCTAACTGTGAGCCACAGCCTATTGCTCAAAATTTAAGCTCAAATACGACTTAAACGCCAAACATTCTGTTTCCTTAAAATAGGGTACTGCCAGGATCAGCTAGAAGTCTGCATGACCTATCAGATCTCAACGCCGATCTCAAATCACTTCACATGATCCATTCTACCAGTCATGTCAAGGACAACTAGAGGTCTGCATGAACGAGCCCAAATCGCCTCCTCACTTACCCATTCCAGAGGCTGTGCCTGTATAACCTATCGACTAACACATTCCCATATGCCGTGGTTATGAAACCAACCATCATGCTGGAATAAGGACCAATCACGATGCAAGGGTCAGGGTCAATGGGAAAGCAAAATAGGGGCTGAGGGGAGCCAAGAGGGGTCCCTTCACTCAATCCCTAAACCTGATCTAATGTCACTAGACTGGGGTCTTCCTCACATCTCAAGGGCACCCGATTCATGATTGAAGTGAATTGTGCTTATTCAATCATTGTTCTGCTTGCTGTCCTGCTGTGCTGCATCCTCTTCTTGCTTTTTTGTGCATGGCTCCCTCTGTTGTGGTGACAAATGGCTCTAGAGGGATTTGACATAGGGAGAAAGCCCACCTGCATCAACTGTCACCAGAAGCAGACACTAAGTCCATTTCTCTCACCTCACAGAACTATGCACACCAGACACTGGTAGGGCTGCCTGGGAGGGGAACCCTTAGTGCAGTGGTTCTCAACCTGTGGGTTGCGACCCCTTTGGGAGTCATATGACCCTTTCACAGGGCTCACCCAATTCATAACTGTAGGAAAATTACAGTGATGAAGTAGCAAGAAAATCATTTAATGGTTGGGGGAGGGGGGCATCACCACAACAAGAGGACCTGTATTAGGAAGGTTGAGAACCACTGCCCAAGTGTGTTTAGGACTTTGCTGCCCTCAAGGTCATCAGACATTCCTGAAGGCAGAGCCACTGCAGGAAGCCCTTCTGGGAAATGCCCTGAAGACAGGTCTCAACCAACTCCACCCTCACTCTCTGAGATCCTAATCATAGGACGCATGGAAATGCTCCCTGCCACTTCGAAGGCTGTAAGTCCATGGGAGCAGAAAGCCTCCTCTTTCTCCCTTGGAGTGGTGGCTGGTGAGTTCAAACTGCTCACTTTCTGGCTAACATAACCCACAGACCAGCTCCCCCTGAGCTCAGTTTGGTTTACCGCACAGCACACATTGTTTGGAACCTTCTGAAATAGCTATGCACATGTGCAGGTTGGGGGAATTTCGCACAAGATGCAGTTTTCCACCCTCTCTTGGCAAAAATATTTTTTGCAAAAGGCTTGTATTCTCTTCTGGATCTGAGTAGCAGCTACTCTCATGAAGTCATAGCACATACATTCATGCTACAGTCCTCCCAACTCCCTAATGTCTTACGCCGAGTCTGCTCCATGCTTTTCTGTGTCCTACATGGCAGCTGTAGGCACCCAAGGCATGGGCTCTGCAGCCTGGGTCCAAATCTCTCCTTCCCACTTCCTTACTGTGTGGTCCTAGGCTCATGACTTTATCATCCTGTGCCACTGATTTTTCATCTGTAAAAGGAGGCCAAATAGAGTCCACACATAGGCTTGTTAAGTGGAATAATTGAATTATTATACACAAAAAAGCTTAGAACGGTGCTGGGCATCTTGCAAATACTATTAGGTGGTTTAGCATAGGGCTGGGTCATCCATTACATATGCTCAGGTTCAAACTTCTGGCCAGGAAGGGGTGGTACACCTAGGTGGGCATTACACCTGGATTGGCCCATCTGGGCCAGGTGAATTCAATCCAGCCATTGGGGTTGACCATGACCGTCAACCATGCCTCCCTATGGAGGAATTGAAAAGGCAGGATCTTGACCGCTCCGATGTCTCCCTTCACCCACTTTTCTGTTGTCCGTCCCCCAGGGAGGAGGTCACATGTAGATACTTGTAATCAGTTCCCTCTTTCTAATCCACCCTCCCACAACCCTCTCAGTATCACCACTCACAAATGTGATGTTTCCAGACTGAAATAGAATAAGGACGAAAGACCTGATCATCTCCATCCACACATCGACCTCTGGCCCGCCACGGTTGGCTTCCCCTCCCAGACCTGGTGATAGCACAGACTGGCAGAGTTTGCTCTGCTTCCCATGAGGTGCCCATGAGAGGCTGACTCGACAACCACGGTCAAGATCAACAGCTTGAACTCCTTTATGGGTCTACAGAAACAAGAACAACCTTCTGAAAGGAGGTCGCATTGCTATTTGGGACTGGGAGAATGCCTTTGTGACAAGGATTGTGCTCTGGATCCCAAAGGCGACTTTTAAACACAGCCACATAGCAACTCCGGAAATTGCCATAGTAGAAGCCAGGTTTAAAAAAAAAAAGTTCTACTGGCTTGCTCAAAGGAGGCCAGAGTTGGATGGGGGTGGGGTGGGGGTGGGAGACTCCTCTAAAAATGAACAAATTTGTTTCCTTACATATTTGTCATGTCTTTTGGTCCTGAAAGAAAGGGGGGGGGGGAAGCAGACGAGAGGAGGAAACGGCGACTGACAGTCATCTTGTTGGTATTCCCACAGCATCCCCTCCTTAGGCACTTGCTGCCATCTCATCCAACTCCACTCAGTATATTTTCACCCAGCAATGATGCAGAAATGTCTGTGTACTCCAGTGTTATTGTAGTCGGGCAGCGTTTACGGGTTTGACTTTCAACTCAGCATGGCAGGACGTCTAGAAGCAATTATAACCAGCACCTGCTCTGTCTGTGCGGTGGGCAGGCAGTGACGGATCCCCAGCTTCCAGAACACTAGTGCCCCCTCCCAGCTCAGGATAATGACGGTGACACTCGGCCTCCTTGTTGTCTGGGGGAGCTCTAGGAGCTCTCCTCTGAAAGCTCATATTATTGGCATTTCTTTGAGTGAACACATCAAATTAGTGACTGTAAAGGAAGGTGTAGGAGATGATTATTGGTGAGAAGACAAGCCTCAACCACCTCCAGAGAGCATGTCTCCTAAGTGTAAAGTATGGAGAGGGAGGAAACAATTGACCACAAATAGAATAGGCTCTGAGTCTCGCCACACAATGTATGTGCGTGGTCACTGAGGCGCCAACATTATGGCTGGAGGATGGATATGGTTTGTGCAGCCGTGATTGCCATCCAGAACGTGCCGTGCTATTGTGAAAAACGATTTTTTTATTCTGAGCAAATCTCTGTTTCCACTTGCTTTAATGCTTCGCCAGAGAGCCAGGGACTCTGGGAGGGGTGGGGACGCACAGGGCTGGGCTGACCTCAGGAACTCATGTGTAAAGGGCTTTTTCTCACTTGGAAGCAGGCTGGGTTCACAGCTGTTCTTTCTGGTAAAGCTTGTTTCTGAACCTTGCCACGTCTGAGTCCAAAGAGGGAAATGAAGGTGACAAATGATGCGAGGAGCCCTGGGCACATCTTGGCTATGGTCCTGCTTAAGTCTGTTTCATTTGAATCCCAGTTTTACCTTTCCTCCTTTCTGGGTTCCGAAGCATCAGATGGGTGCCAAACGCTTCCACGGACAACTAAAGCTGAACAAGGTGCAGGCAGATGAAGAGCAACGGGAGGTTGGTGTTTGGGAGAATGAATACTTGGGCTTCCTAGGCCAGTCCAGCTGGTGGTTAGAGCCCTGTTTCAGATTCCACTGAAATCTCCTAGTGTCCAAGGACCAAGTGGCTCCTAAGTCCAGAATTTCTGTTACATGTCTCACCAAGGAGAAACTGGGCCAAAATGCATTGAAGAATAAAGCAGGAGCTTGGCTTATGAATCCACTCTCTGATTCTGAAATTTCAAAGGCTCCGTGCACAGACATTTCAACACTGAAAGCACAGCAGGGAAAATCAAAGACTTGGGCTTCCTCCTTGCCCCTCTTTTAGGGCTTTTATGGTTTTCCAAGGCGCCTCCCAGAGCCGAGTGTTGTATAGGTCATGTTTAAAAATGTCGTAGTTCTGAGGGACTTGCTGTTCTGCTTTCTTTTGCAAGGAGACCCGGTTTCTTGTCTTGTGGCCAAACACAGAGCACAGATGTCTGTGGGCCCCCTCCCTTTCCCCTGACCTTTGCTCTCTTCTCTGGATACCCTACTGACCTGTTCTCCCTTACAAGATCTGAACTGCTCACACACTTCGTTAAATTCTCATCCTAGCGAGAAGCATCCGAGCATCTTATTAGAGCCTGTATGAGTTCTGTTCTGGATGCCTATTTGTGTAACTTCAGGTCTCTGGCATGGAAACGTCCCATGCCCACAGACCCACACAGGTAATATAAACTCCAACAGTAGTTTAAGGTTTAAGGTGGTCACAGGGAACACTGGGGCCCGTGTCTCCTGGTGAACCCCTCAGGCTGTCTAAAGGGGCTAGTTCCATCTCAATGTAGCCATGCAGGAATGTAGACCGGTTAGGTAGCAAGACAAGGGGTTGTTCCTCTCCATGCTTAGGGGGCCCCCTACAGGAGGTTGGAAGCCAATGCGGGCTAAGCCCAAGCCAGGAGAGCTTACTTGACGCCTCCCAGCTGAAAGCCCTTAAAAGGCTGGAATCTGGAGACCACCGCCCTTTCCCTTCAGCTGCTTCTCTGCCTTCCACTCAGCAGGGCTGAGTGTGCAGTGTCATGAGGGTGCCCGTGTTCAGTTTAGTGTAACGCCGGAACCTTCTTCTCTCATGTATATAAACCCACTCGGATTACCAACCAGGCTTTGGTGTGAATTTCTTTCCAGTGTGTAGCCAAGGACCGAGACATTTCCCACCCGAGAAACCTAACAGACCCAGACTTACAATAAACCCATATTTTTATTTATAAGGCAAGAGGTGACCAGGTCTAGACAATAATGGTGAAGAGGGCCCTGGGTTTGAGAAAGATTCTGAAGTAGAATCCATAACCCTTAGAAATGTATTGGCCTTAGGGGAGGGGCAAAGAGGGCTGGATTGAGAAAGTCTCTGGCATCCAGTTCTGACTTGACTTCTGGATCCTGAATCCTTCAGGGCCATGACCTTGCCCTCCAGCCAGACCTTCCAATAGCCATCTTCTCAGAAATTTGTTAATTTCTCATAATACATTACACCTGCCATCCTGTGAGCGGCTACCAAACCCAGGCATTTTTTTCAAAGACAAGCTCGCTCTCTCTACCCCTAAGAGCAGGTAGTTTGAGGATGATGGATATGAGATACCACAGAAGACAAATCTGTTATCTTCCATGGTGCACAAAACATGCTGTCACAACCAGGACTCGTGACAATCCCTCAGTTTCCTAAATTGCTTCACTGCTACTTTTTAATTAAGCCTCATTAGATTGTCATATATTGATAAGAGGGATGACCCTGAACTAGATGCATAAATTAAAGCTATCCTCATCCTGTGCTTTTATATGAATGTGTTAATTATTTTTGTCATTAGGGAGAATAATGGAGGGATGGAGCAATACCAAACGGAGTTTGACAAAGTGTTGGTGTTTGCTGCGGCAAACGTGGTGCGTGTCAGATACAATCCGTCACCCAGTGAGTCTGCAATTAACACCAAGGGACAAAGGTAGGATTCCCTGTAATAAATAACCTTCCTCCCAGATGCTAATGGAGACCCAGCAGGACCCACTGTTGTGTTGTCGCAGTTGTACACGGGCCCTTAGAGGAGACAGAGCTGGTGTTTGAAACGAGTCTTGTTTGCCCCCAGTTGGCTCACACATTTGTTTTTTAAGTGGCATAATCACTAACATTTAAACACAGGGTGATGTCACGTAACAATCTGCAGCTTCTGAGAAATGGAGAGGCCCGACTTTGCTGGTTGACAGTGCAGAGGGACTGGGGGAGCAGTCAGATATGATGATCAGAGTTTGGAATCCTTGCTTTCCAAGTACATGTGTCAAGGAGTTCAAGGGTACAGAAATTTAGGAGGGAAGTTCCAGAAGACAAGTTTGTGTGGTCGATAATAAACCAATATAGGGGTTGAGATTTCAATCTGTTGGCTATTTATTTTGTGCTTGGTAGCCAACCAGCCCAGAATTCCTGACCTCGCCGACCTGTGAAACAAGGACCATTCCAGAATGACATAGAAGCAAGCACGGAAGCGAGGGCATCCATTACCCCGAATGCATAGGGGTCAGGAACTAAGTGCTTTCTGTAGAACAGCTCCAGAAGGCAGACCTTTGGCTGGAAAACCTGTTAGGGAGCTAGCATAGGGACTGGCAGGCCTATTACACATGCTCAGAGGTCCAAGCTACCGGCTCATGAAGCAGTGGCTCACTGCATGCTCAGAAGTTCAGGTTTCCAGCCAGGAGGGGGAGCTATGCCTGGGTGGGGCTGTACCTGCATTGGCTCACCTAGGCCAGGTGAATTCAATTCAACAATTCAGCCAATGGGGTCGACCCACGTCATCGACCACGCCTCCCTAACCGCTCATAAAACTCACGGGGATCCCAAACCAGGCCTCAGCGTGAGCTGTTTCTCGCGTGGAGCCGAGGACCGTGGCACACCTGTCCCCGGAGAGGTCGAAAAGAAGCGGTGCTGTGTGATTCGGAGCTATGAGGCAAGCCGGCCCCAGGAGTGGGCCCTCCCATGTTAGTCTCACGGATTGGGGGCCCCTCTGGGCTCCTTTTACCTCACCACCCTCAGGAGAATTGTTGGGTTGAATTCACGGTGTCCGTCTTTGCGCCGTTTCTTGCTGGTGTCCGTCTTTGCGCCGTTTCTTGCTGATGTCCGTCTTTGCGCCGTTTCTTGCTGGTGTCCGTCTTTGCGCCATTTCTTGCTGGTGTCCGTCTTTGCGCCGTGTCTTGCTGGTGTGCGGGACATGACGTGCCTGCTTTCCCGGGAACTCGCCTGCCTTCCCGGGCTGCATTTGTGAGGGGGCTGGGACGCTGCTGCCTGGAGGCTGGGAGGATTTTGACTCCCAAAGCCTTCTCGAGGCTCAGTGTATAAGGTTTATTTGGACGTGAAAACAGAATCAAAGATGCAATTAACGAAGTTTTAGAAGCAGGCTTTATTGAGAAGCTTGCGGGCAGGTTCAGCAACTCAGGGTATTGAGCTATTGAAGCCGCGCAGGGGGAAAAAATCCTGGCAGCGTTTTTATGCCCACTGCTGGCAGGCACAGCTGGGGAGGATCAAAGCTGGGGAGGATCTGCGCACACAGGTGCTTCAGAAGGGAGAAGGTCATTAATCTTACCTATATGTCAGGGATGCGTGGAGTGACCATATCTTCAGAAAACATTCTGGCTTTGGGACGAGCTGGTTCCAGGAATTTGGGGTTGAGCAGGGGAGGGGAGGTCGGTTAGGGGTCAGCCTTGAGAGCTAAGATGGAGGTGCAGGACTCAAAATGGAGTCTGTTGTGCCAAGACCGGACATTTTAGACTGTGCCCTATAGGGAAAAGGGATGTAACCGTTTCTGTAACTGCTTCCTGTGGGTAGTGGGTAAAAAGCAAGGGGAGGGGCTTTTCAGGCAGAGTACTGACAGTTGCGGCCTAGCACAGGGTGGAGAGGTTGGTATTGCTGGTGAACTGCTATACGGGTAATTTCGCGGAGTCGACTTTGCCGGAGCTGGATGAGACAAGGAGCAATTAAGAGCAAAATTATAACTAAAATTATGGGTCCTAGTATGAGGGCTAGGAAGGAGTACAGAGAAGAGTTCCACCAGGAGGAAGATCCATCTGTTCTGAATCTGTTGTTTTGCAGCTCTCGGTTTAGCTTGTTGAGGATCTGGACTCTAGTTTCCACAATCCCCAGTTTATTGATATAATAACAGCCTTCCTCCTGGAGGAAGAGGCAGGTTCCTCCTTTTTCAGCCGTGATGAGGTGTAAAGCGCGGTGGTTCTGCAAGGCAACTTGGGCAACAGAGGTTATTTGTCTTTGCAGGGAGGCTAGAGACTTGGCAGAGGCATCGACTGCCAGCTGGAAGCATGCGGTTAACTTGTCTGCTGTGATGATAGTGTCCAAGGGCTCCGCCGCTGAGTCCTACTGCAATTGCTGCTGAGGCGAAGGAGATTCTCACTGCTATCAGGAGAAAAACTGCTCTTTTAGTTTGACGACTGTATACTTGGATGTATTTGTCCTGGAACTCAGCCGGAGTGTATATAGGGAGCTGCGGAACCAGAGTGACGGGTAGAGGTAGAACTGATGTTTATATGCATAGTGAGTGTATGGTTGCACCAAAAGAAAATTTTTTCTGGCCCTGTTAGTGGTTTGGAGGGGATTTGGGTGACATTACATGTCTGTGTCGATGGATTGGAGTAGCAAAAGGGCACTTGAGTGTTTTCTGGTTGGATGTACAGAGGGACGTTGGGGATGGTTATGGCTTTTGTGGTCTTTACGTTGGATGAAAATGACAGGGCAGGACCTGGTACTGCTACCAGAGGAGGGCGTTCTAGGGCCGCACACATGAAGCAGGTGGAGAGGTTGCCTAGTCCAGCAAAGTGGCGATGGCCAGTCCCTGCTGAAGCAGGGTGAGCCAGGAGAAGGGAGACTCAGAAGGTTTAGAAATTTAGTTAGTGAGTTGAAGGTCTTGGATCTGAATATTACGGTGGATGGTGGATTGGACCTGGAGTAGCGACCTCCATACATACAGTTTGGCGTCCAGAAATTTCTCTCGGCGAGTGGTGCACTAGGCTCCTGGAACCGGAGACGTCCACCGGCTATCCCAGGGGTCTGGGATTGTGAGAGTGTATTTAGATTGATGGTAGTAGAATCATCCCTGGGGACGAAGGGAAAGGTAAAGTATCTGGCAGGAAGACCTAGGACACCCTACATTTTTCTGCATTCACTTTTTTGCACATTGGGTAGTTGCCTTCTGGTCATACAGGAAGCGTTTTAAAATCAGTGAAATTTAAGTATATGCGTGCTCTGCCCCCTGTGGGTGGGCAGTTAGCGGTGGCCAGCAAATAATCATAACACTTAGTGCAGGCGTAATTGGTATAGTTTTCAGTCAAGTAAAATCGCCAGGCAAAAGGGGAAATTATACTAGGTTTAGCTGTCTGGCTTGGTGAGGTGAGTGAGGCAGAGAGACATAGGACCAGTAGACTGAGCAGACCACTGGGAGCCATGGTCAGAGTTTACTGCCATCTGGACTTGGGACAAATGTACCCAGGAATCTAGTCTAAGAACCTTGATTGCTGAGGGAGTGGTAAGGGACAGTGTAAGGGCCTTTCCACCGGGGTGCTAAGGGTTTGGGTGCAAGGGATTTAATTAACACAGCATATCCAGGATGCACTGGTTTTTGGTGATCAGCAGAGGTCAGAGAGGGTTCAGGGATGGCAGAGTTGGCGTGTTGTCTAAGAAGGTTGTGGAGCAAGCACAAGTATGGAAGGTAAAAAGCTAGCAGAGGGCAATCGGTTGCAGGAAGAGGCGAGAAAAGGAAAGGTTGTCTGTAGAGTATTTTGAAAGGACTGAGGCCGGACGGCTCCTGAGGGGCTGCGCCAAGGCGAGTATAAGAGCAAAGGGTAATAGTTGAGGCCAAGAAAGTTGCAGTTCTAGGGAGAGTTTGGTGAGCTGTTGTTTTATGAGACCGTTAGCTCGTTCAACCTTACCAGAAGACTGGGGGTGGTAGGCTGCGTGGAGTTTCCAGCAGATGCCCAGTGAGGCGCAAACTGCCTGCTGCACCATAGATATGAAGTCTGGACCGTTGTCCGACTGAATTGAAGCAGGCTGGCCAAAACGAGTAATGATGTCTTGAAGAAGGTGAGTGGCGACTATGCTTGCACTCTCAGAGGAGGTTGGAAAGGCTTTGATCCATCCTGAAAATGTGTTCACCATAGTGAGGAGATATTTAAACCGCTTATGCTTTGGCATGTGGGTAACGTTTATCTGCCAGTCCTGTCCCAGTAGGTGCCCTTACATCTGGTGGAGCTGTTTATGAGGGTGTTGAGCTTTCTGGCTATTGGAGAGGGCACCGATGTTGCATTTTGCATGTACTGTGTTGATAGTACTCCATAGTCCAGTGGGGTGAAATATGGGGTTAGAAACGTGTAGAGAGCTTTTGGCCCGATGTGTGGAGAATTGTGAATATTGGTGATGATTGTTTCCTCTTGTAACTTTGGGAGAATGAGTAAGTTCTATTTGTGTACCCACCATTTTTGTTGAGGAAGAGAGCAATACTGGGTGTTTTCCTGATCAGTGTAAGTTGGAGTGTAAGTGGGAGGTAAAAAGCATACTGAGCTAGGAGCGGGAAAGTTGTTGGGCTAAGTCAGTAACAGGATCTGCAGAGTGGGAGGGGGGCCTGTCTATTCCCATAACCGAGACCAGGGAAGGGGAAGTAGGGCCTGAGTGAGAGGGCGAAATGGAGAAGGTAGTCCGCTACCTGGAGCACAACCCTGGGCTCGGCGAGGGTTACCAGAGTTGAGGAGCCAGGGCCTCTTCAGTCCATGAACCCCAGCAGCTCCATACCTTGCAGCTATGTGTCTGGAGTTTCCAGGATCTCGGCACCTCGGCTTTGCAGAGCCGGTGGCAGAGCCAGGGTCAGGCAGTTCGACTTCCAGTGGCCTGGCTGTTTGCACTGCGGGCAGGGCTTGGTAGGAGGCTTGGGATTGGGGCAAACTTTTGCCCAGTGGCCGACCCAGCCACATTTGAAGCAGGCTCCTGGCGGTAGGTGCCGGCTCCCCTGGGGAGCGTGGCGATGGACGGGATTGCCTGCCGGCATAGGGCTGCTACCAGGGCTTGGGAATGGAGGCTAACCATCTGTTGGACCCTCACCTGGCATGTGGCCTCTGCTGGCTCCTCCCAAGCGTTGAAAACTTTAAATGCCATTTTTACCAGATCCTGTATAGGGGTTTCAGGGACCTCCTCAGCCTTCTTTAGCTTTTCTTTCTGATGTCAGGGACTGACTGGAAGGTGAAGTGAGAGGCCAAAATAGAGGCCCCACTTTTTAGACCCTGGGTCTAAACGAGTGTACTTTGTGAGTGCCTCCTGGAGGCGGTTAAGAAAAAGAGCAGTAACTTCTCTCAGTTTGTCATAGTTGACAACCTTGTTGGAGACTGTTTCCAGACCTCTAATGAGGTACCTGAGCATGAGGTTTCTATAAGGAAGATCAGACGCCCGGCCGGGCTGGTAACTCCAACTGGGGTCCTCTATTGGGATGCCATGCGCCCCCAAGGGGACATTTGGGTCGATAGCGTGGTTTTTGTCTGTGTACGTTCCTCGGCAGTAAGGGTAGAAGCAAGGATAATTTGGATGCCATGCCAGGTTAAATCATACGTTTGGGAAATGTAGGTAAATTCTTTAATAAACTTAGAGGGGTCTGCTGAGAAAGAGCCCAGGCGGGTCTCTATCTGCGACAGGTCCTTTAAGGAAAAAGGGACGTGGACTTGAACGAGTCCCTATACACCTGCAACCTCTCTTAATGGACAAAGGGCAGCTGGAGGGTTGTGGGAGCGGGTATGAAAGGCAAGCGGTGAGGACAGGAGAGAGCGATGGGGTGGCGCAGCGGGCGGGGGAGACTGATAGGGCAGCGGGAGAGGCGCGCTGAGGAGCTTGGCTGGCTCTTCTGGGGTTTGAATGGCAGGTTCTTTCTGCTGAGGAGATAGAGCTAACCGTATTTGGCGGGCGGAACAATGGCTACAGAGGTCAGGGCGGGAAGGCAAGTCCCAAAAAGCCTGCACATAGGGGACTTCAGAATCCTTACCAGTCCTCCTGCAGAAATTGTCCAGGTCCTGTAGAACGTTGAAATCAAAAATGCCCGTCGGAAGCCAATGTGCGTGGTTGTTAAGCTGGGACTAGGGCCAGGCAACTTGGGAGAGAAAAACAAGTCTTTTCTTTCACAAGGTCTGAGTGAGAGGGAGAGACTCATCAGGGCAGCCATAGACTGATTTTGAACGTAGGCAAGCGCCGCGCCTAAAGGTCCTGGAGATTTGGGGAAGATGGGTGGCTCTTAGGGGACCCCAAAAGAAGGGGGGAGCCACACACCTATCCCGGGTTTTTGGCACCAAAACACAAGGTCTATTTGGATGTGAAAACAGAATGAAAGACCCAATTAACGAAGTTTTAGAAGCAGGCTTTATTGAGAAGCTTGCGGGCGGGTTCAGCAACTCAGGATATTGAGCTATTGAAGCTGCGCCTGGGGAAAAAATCCTGGCGGCGTTTTTATGCCCACTGTTGGCAGGCACAGCTGGGGAGGATCATAGCTGGGGAGGTTCTGCACGCACAGGTGCTTCAGAAGGGAGAAGGTCGTTAATCTTATCTATATGTCAAGGAAGGATGGAGTGACCATATCTTCAGAAAACATTCTGGCTTTGGGACGAGCTGGTTCCAGGAATTTGGGGTTGAGCAGGGGAGGGGAGGTCGGTTAGGGTTCAGCCTTGAGAGCTAAGATGGAGGTGCAGGACTCAAAATGGAGTCTGTTGTGCCAAGACTGGGACACAGCGTTGTGCTGCGGCTCCGGCAAGCAGCAGGCCTGGGGGCGCCTGCGTCCACCCTGTTGGTTTGGGCAGGACTCTGGCTGGGTGGCCGGCTCCAGGCTGGCTTTCGGCTAGGCCGCAACCTGCGGCCTCCATTTTCCCAGCCACGTGACTCCACTCTCAGGCAGAATGGCACCACCTGTGTCTGTTGTAGCTACACTCCATTCCCAGACAGCAAACCGCCCAGACTGCCGGAAAGTTCAGCAGAACAAGTTTCATTTCCTGCGCAGGGACCAGACCATCTGCTCTCTTGACGGGAGACTGAGCGGCCCCCCCAGTCTAATTTTCCAAAGGTTTTTATACTTTTGCAATGTGCAGGTGTGCAAGCAGGCAGAGCTCAGAGGCGAGGTATTGTGGTTAGCCATTCTTAGTTGAACCAAAACTGCTCTGGTCCTTCTCGCAAGCCTTCTGAACATCCATTTCCTTCTGTACGTTCCCTTGGGCTACGTCTGCACAGCCTAACTCCCCAGTATCAGCTAGTTCATTGGCAGTTCATAGCTAGTTTATTTACCATTCATAATGGCTTCTGAAAGCTCAAAATGACTTCTCTTGTCAAGGCTATTTAAGCTTTGCCCAGAGCTGCTATATTCTCTCCTGTTCTTAGCCAAGTTCAAATCATTGAATCTTCGGTAGCCAGCCCAGTGTATGGTGGGCTCAGCACTAAGAGTTTTGTGGCTTGTACTTTCTGTGTAAGGAATGCCACTAGCTTATTGGTTATTACTGGGCCAAATGTGAGGCTTAGCAGGAGGAGGATTAGGGGCCGGCTAGGGCCGTTCATAGGGTGTTAGCCAGGCTGACCAATTAAGTAGCTTTTCAAACCAATTGGTTCCTCCATTTCTTTTCTTGACTCTTTGTTCTAATCCTTTCCTAACCAGGGCTCATCTATCTTTATTGATTCCCGAATGCTTTGCATAGAATTAGTTTCTCCCAATGCTGTGCACAGCATTCCTTGTTTCCAAAAGAGCAAGTCAAGCCCTCGGCGGGTTTGCAACACAACTGCTACAAGGGAGTCTAGGGATCTTTCTAAATGGGAGACAGGTTTTTTTTTTAATCCCTGTAGATCTAAAGCAATTTGCTGACTAAGAGTCTGATAGTTTAAGTTTCCTTGTATTAAAGCAACTGACCCGACTGCAGCTAATCCCATAATCCCAAGCCCTGTTACCAGTGGGACCAATACTGGGGCTCTTTGAACTCATCCGGAAATTCCAAAGTTATCCCTACACCTCCTTCACCAGAACACAGGTACACTTGAGGACTAACATGCACTAGCACACAAATACCCGGGTCCGCTATGAATACTGGGGAAAAGAGACAGGGTGTTCGTCCTGTGGAACAAGTAAAGAAAGTACTTATTGGAGCAGATAACAAATTATGATCAACATTTGGTTCAATGGGAACAGCTTGAAGGCAAAAATCTCGATATCTTGATATATTAAAGGGATACTTAGATGAATAAAAACACAGTCCTTGCCCTTGCAAATCTTTTAAAGTGAGCTTAGACTTGAGTCCATACTAACATCACCTATAGACTGCTGCTTCGTGTAATCCTTTTCACTAACATTTCTAATTGGATTACACTCTGTACCAATAGTGCTATTTGTACCTGTGCCTACATAGTAAGGGGAAGCTGGGTTCAGACAAAGCCAACAATCAGCTGTGAGGTGAGGATTTGAGTTCATAAATTGGAATATAGCATCCCGAGAATCAAACACAGAACCTTGAGGTGGCTCCTGAATGAGAAGGGCCCTGTGAGTTGGGCTGTCAGTAAACGGGAAAGTTACTGGAGAGTCTGGAGGGTGCGGCAAAGGAATCTTAATGACACCAGCTGTGGCTCTTCAGGATTTATCCCGAGGTTTGGGCCTTTGTACGGATGGCAGGTTGCCATATTTTACTTTGCTGGATAGAAAAGGTTGTCCCGGGATCTCTATCATTTACATAATGTTGAATTCCCCATGTTTTCCCAGTGAACCCAATAACGCTTGAATCCAATTCTTATTGGGCTACATTTGGAAACCATACACGTAGTGGGATCAAACCCTTCCGACTTGAGTCTCATTCTTGTAAAAATAATAGGGTCATCTTTAACAAGTTTCCACCCTGAAAATGATAGTTTCACAACCCCAAGCTGCACAATGGTAATGTCCCTCCCCTTGGCAGTTAGGGAGTCCATGAGCCGGGCATATATAGACATGGTTTGTTTGGAGCCTTCTTTCTATAGAGGGTATTCCGCACCCATAGGACGGGATTCCAGTATAGGTCCCATTGTGCCCGTTACCTTTAAAGGATCCAGAATGCCAATTCTTTCCTAGCAAATCAAACAAATCAAAATGAAAACAGGGGGTCATACCCAGTATAAGAGGTTACATATTCACTGCTGGAGGTTAGAATAGCAGTCCACAGATGTGTTTGTACTTGGGGGAAACACTGGGTGCTGTCAGCAATACTCGGAGAAAAACAATTAAGTTCTGTAAAGCCTTAATTTTGAGGGATTTTCCGTCTTTCTGGGTGTCCATCTTTTCAGGATATGCTCAGGGAGGGCTTTTTTTTTTAACTTATGACTGATGAATCCACGGCCCCCTCCCCACTATTTTAACAGCAGTTGGTGTTGTAAGTATCACTTGGTATGGGTCAGTCCACCTAGGTTCTAAGGTGTCAGGTTGTTGCTTCTTTACCCATGTCCAGTTTCCTGGTTGCACGTTGTTGGCTGCCTGTTCCCTTTCCCTTGGTTAGGCCCAAAATGAAGGTGTCAGAGCAGATGATTTGTCTCTCACCTGTTGCACAGCCTGCAGGCACTCGATGAGGGAACGATTAGTGACTTCCATTATTTCTACTTCCTTCAATCTTGGGAGGATTTGGGGAAGGTCTGCCAAACATAAATTCAAATGGGGTCATGCTTTTCACATAGGGAGTGCATCAGACTTGAAGTAGGGCAAAAGGTAAAGTAAGGATCAACCCAGTTCTCGCCAGGTCCTAAATGCAACTTAACGAACAATTCCTTTAGGGTTCTGTTTATTTTTTTCTACTTGCCCTGAAGAGCATTGCTAAGACTTTAGTAATTTGAGCAATAAATGTTGGGCCATTGTTGGACCCCAAGGTGGTGGGAAGGCCAAATCTAGGGACGATTTTAGTTACTAATAATTTACACACAGTGGCTGCAGTTTCCTTCTTGGTTGGGAAGGCTTCCACCCATCCAGAATATGTGTCTACGAACACCAGCAAATATCGGTAGCCATACTTTCTAAGTTTGATATCCATAAAGTCCACCTCCCAGAATTCTCCAGGACTACTACCTCGAGCTCGTGGTTGGGGTTGCTCCTTTTCTTTCTGGGATTGTTTACCCGAGCACAGTGCAATCAACGGTGGGTGACATCTGCCACCCAGTGTCCAAGCCTGGGTATGTAAAAGGGCCTGAGAAGCAACTGAGACAGTTTAGAGAGGATCCCAAATGCATACCTTCATGTAGTCCTTGAATCAGATCTCTCCCAGAGCTTCTGGCATGAATCTTCTTCCATCAGGATGGAGCAGCCACCCTGGATGCTCCCAGTCTTTTTGGCAGGCCAGCTCTTGCCTTATCTTTAGATCATTTTCTGAGTATGTAGGTTGTGGCTGTAACACTGGGGATGGCATGGTCACAGCCACTACCTTGGGGATTTGTGGTATAGTCCTGGCATTCGAGATCCACCGGTCC
>NW_027459222.1:0-107878 GCF_050624435.1 Tenrec ecaudatus | reverse complement strand
GGCTTAGGCAAGAGCTCCCCTAGCCTTAGGCTAGGGCTCCCCTAGGCTTAGGCTAAGACTAGGGCTCCCCTAGCCTTAGGTTAGGCCTCCCCAAGCCTTAGGCTAGGGCTCCCCTAGCCTTAGGAAAGGGCACCCCTAGGCTTAGGCTAAGGCTAGGGCTCCCCTAACCTAAGACTAGGGCTCCCCTAGCCTTTGGCTATGGCACCCATAGGCTTAGGCTAAGGGTAGGGCTGGTCTAGCCTTAGGTATGGCAGCCCTAGGCTTAGGCTTGGGCTCCCCTAGCCTTAGGCTAGGGCACCCCTAGGCTTAGGCTAAGGGTAGGGCTCCCCTGGTCTTAGGCATGGACACCCCTAAGCTTAGGCTAAGGCTAGGGCTCCCCCAGCCTTAGGCTAGGGCACCCCTAGGCTTAGGCTAGGGCACCCATAGGCTTAGGCTAATGCTAGGGCACCCCAAGCCTTAGGTATGGCAGCCCTAGGCTTAGGCTTGGGCTCCCCTAACCTTAGGCTAGGGCACCCCTAGGCTTAGGCTAAGGATAGGGCTCCCCAAGTCTTAGGCTAGGGCACCCCTAAGCTAAGGCTTAGGCTAGGTCTCCCCTAGCCTTAGGCTCAGGCTCCTCTAGCCTTAGGCTCGTGCTCCCCTAGCCTTAGGCTCGGGCACCCCTAGCCTTAGGCTAGGGCTCCCCTAGACTTAGGCTAGGGCTCCCCTAGCCTTAGGCTAGTGCTCCCTTATCCTTAGGCCAGGGCACCCTTAGGCTTAGTCCAGGGCTCCCCTAGCCTTAGACTAGGGCTCCCTTAGGCTTAGGCTCAGGCACCCCTAAGCTTAGGCTAGGGCAACCCTAGGCTTAGGCTAAGGCTAGGGCTCCCCTAGCCTTAGGCTAGGGCTCCCCTAGCCTTAGGCTAGGGCTCCCATAGCCTTAGGCTAGGGCACCCAAAGGCTTAGGCTAGGGCACCCATAGGCTTAGGCTAAGGCTAGGGCTCCCGTAGCCTTAGTATGGCAGCCTTAGGCTTAGGCTTGTGCTCCCCTAGCCTTAGGCTAGGGCTCCCCTAGGCTTAGGCTCGGGTACCTCTATCCTTAGGCTAGGGCTCCCCTAGCCTTTGGTTCTGGCACCCCTAGGCTTAGGCTTAGGCTAGGGTTCCATTAGCCTTAGGCTAGGGCTCCCCTAGCCTTAGACTAGGGCGCCCCTTATCCTTAGTCTAGGGCACCCCTAGGCTTAGGCTAAGGCGAGGGATCCCCTAGCCTTAGGCTAGGGCACCCCTAGTCTTAGGCTAAGACTAAGGCACCCCTAGCCTTCGGCTAGGGCTCCACTAGCCTAGGGTAAGTCACCCCGAGGCTTAGGCTAAGTCTAGGGCTCCCCTAGCCTTAGGCTAAGGCTCCCCTATCCTCAGGCTAGGGCTCCCCTAGCCTTAGGCTAGGGCACCCCTAGGCTTAGGCTCGGAGACCCCTAGGCTTAGGCTAGGGCTCCCCTAGCCTTAGGCTCGGGCTCCCCTAGCATTAGGCTAGGGCTCCCCTAGCCTTAGGGTACGTCACCCCGAGGCTTAGGCTAAGGCTAGGGCTCCCCTAGCCTTAGGCTAAGGCTCTGCTATCCTTAGGCTAGGGCTCCCCTAGCCTTAGGCTAGGGCTCCCCTAGCCTAAGGGTAGGGCTTCCGTAGCCTTAGGTTAGGGCACCCCTAGGCTTAGGCTAGGACACCCATAGGCTTAGGCTAAGGCTAGGGCTCCCCTAGCCTTAGGCTAGGGCACCCCTAGGCTTAGGCTAGAGCTCCCCTAACCTTAGGCTAGGGCACCCCTAGGCGTAGGCTAAGGATAGGGCTCCCCAAGTCTTAGGCTAGGGCACCCCTAAGCTAAGGCTTAGGCTAGGTCTCCCCTAGCCTTAGGCTCAGGCTCCCCTAGCCTTAGGCTCGTGCTCCCCTAGCCTTAGGCTCGGGCACCCCTAGCCTTAGGCTAGGGCTCCCCTAGACTTAGGCTAGGGCTCCCCTAGCCTTAGGCTAGTGCTCCCTTATCCTTAGGCCAGGGCACCCTTAGGCTTAGTCCAGGGCTCCCCTAGCCTTAGACTAGGGCTCCCTTAGGCTTAGGCTCAGGCACCCCTAGGCTTAGGCTAGGGCAACCCTAGGCTTAGGCTAAGGCTAGGGCTCCCCTAGCCTTAGGCTAGGGCTCCCCTAGCCTTAGGCTAGGGCTCCCATAGCCTTAGGCTAGGGCACCCAAAGGCTTAGGCTAGGGCACCCATAGGCTTAGGCTAAGGCTAGGGCTCCCCTAGCCTTAGTATGGCAGCCTTAGGCTTAGGCTTGTGCTCCCCTAGCCTTAGGCTAGGGCTCCCCTAGGCTTAGGCTCGGGTACCTCTATCCTTAGGCTAGGGCTCCCCTAGCCTTTGGTTCTGGCACCCCTAGGCTAAGGCTTAGGCTAGGGTTCCATTAGCCTTAGGCTAGGGCTCCCCTAGCCTTAGACTAGGGCGCCCCTTATCCTTAGTCTAGGGCACCCCTAGGCTTAGGCTAAGGCGAGGGATCCCCTAGCCTTAGGCTAGGGCACCCCTAGTCTTAGGCTAAGACTAAGGCTCTCCTAGCCTTCGGCTAGGGCTCCACTAGCCTAGGGTAAGTCACCCCGAGGCTTAGGCTAAGTCTAGGGCTCCCCTAGCCTTAGGCTAAGGCTTCCCTATCCTTAGGCTAGGGCTCCCCTAGCCTTAGGCTATGGCACCCCTCGTCTTCGGCTAGGGCTCCCCTAGCCTTAGTGTAGGTCATCCCTAGGCTTAGGTTAAGGCTAGGGCTCCCCTAGCCTTAGACTAAGTATCCCCTAGCCTTAGGCTAGGGCTCCCCTAGCATTAGGCTCGGGCACCGCTAGGCTTAGGCTCGGCACCCCTAGGCTTAGGCTAGAGCTCCCCTAGCCTTAGGCTAGGGCTCCCCTAGGCTTAGGCTAAGACTAGGGCTCCCCTAGCCTTAGGTTAGGCCTCCCCAAGCCTTAGGCTAGGGCTCCCCTAGCCTTAGGAAAGGGCACCCCTAGGCTTAGGCTAAGGCTAGGGCTCCCCTAACCTAAGACTAGGGCTCCCCTAGCCTTTGGCTATGGCACCCATAGGCTTAGGCTAAGGGTAGGGCTGGCCTAGCCTTAGGTATGGCAGCCCTAGGCTTAGGCTTGGGCTCCCCTAGCCTTAGGCTAGGGCACCCCTAGGCTTAGGCTAAGGGTAGGGCTCCCCTAGTCTTAGGCATGGACACCCCTAAGCTTAGGCTAAGGCTAGGGCTCCCCTAGCCTTAGGCTAGGGCACCCCTAGGCTTAGGCTAGGGCACCCATAGGCTTAGGCTAATGCTAGGGCACCCCAAGCCTTAGGTATGGCAGCCCTAGGCTTAGGCTTGGGCTCCCCTAACCTTAGGTTAGGGCACCCCTAGGCTTAGGCTAAGGATAGGGCTCCCCAAGTCTTAGGCTAGGGCACCCCTAAGCTAAGGCTTAGGCTAGGTCTCCCCTAGCCTTAGGCTCAGGCTCTTCTAGCCTTAGGCTCGTGCTCCCCTAGCCTTAGGCTCGGGCACCCCTAGCCTTAGGCTAGGGCTCCCCTAGACTTAGGCTAGGGCTCCCCTAGCCTTAGGCTAGTGCTCCCTTATCCTTAGGCCAGGGCACCCTTAGGCTTAGTCCAGGGCTCCCCTAGCCTTAGACTAGGGCTCCCTTAGGCTTAGGCTCAGGCACCCCTAAGCTTAGGCTAGGGCAACCCTAGGCTTAGGCTAAGGCTAGGGCTCCCCTAGCCTTAGGCTAGGGCTCCCCTAGCCTTAGGCTAGGGCTCCCATAGCCTTAGGCTAGGGCACCCAAAGGCTTAGGCTAGGGCACCCATAGGCTTAGGCTAAGGCTAGGGCTCCCGTAGCCTTAGTATGGCAGCCTTAGGCTTAGGCTTGTGCTCCCCTAGCCTTAGGCTAGGGCTCCCCTAGGCTTAGGCTCGGGTACCTCTATCCTTAGGCTAGGGCTCCCCTAGCCTTTGGTTCTGGCACCCCTAGGCTTAGGCTTAGGCTAGGGTTCCATTAGCCTTAGGCTAGGGCTCCCCTAGCCTTAGACTAGGGCGCCCCTTATCCTTAGTCTAGGGCACCCCTAGGCTTAGGCTAAGGCGAGGGATCCCCTAGCCTTAGGCTAGGGCACCCCTAGTATTAGGCTAAGACTAAGGCACCCCTAGCCTTCGGCTAGGGCTCCACTAGCCTAGGGTAAGTCACCCCGAGGCTTAGGCTAAGTCTAGGGCTCCCCTAGCCTTAGGCTAAGGCTCCCCTATCCTCAGGCTAGGGCTCCCCTAGCCTTAGGCTAGGGCACCCCTAGGCTTAGGCTCGGGCACCCCTAGGCTTAGGCTAGGGCTCCCCTAGCCTTAGGCTAGGGCTCCCCTAGCATTAGGCTAGGGCTCCCCTAGCCTTAGGGTACGTCACCCCGAGGCTTAGGCTAAGGCTAGGGCTCCCCTAGCCTTAGGCTAAGGCTCTCCTATCCTTAGGCTAGGGCTCCCCTAGCCTTAGGCTAGGGCTCCCCTAGCCTAAGGGTAGGGCTTCCGTAGCCTTAGGTTAGGGCACCCCTAGGCTTAGGCTAGGACACCCATAGGCTTAGGCTAAGGCTAGGGCTCCCCTAGCCTTAGGCTAGGGCACCCCTAGGCTTAGGCTTAGGCTAGAGCTCCCCTAGCCTTAGGCTAGGGCACACCTAGGCTTAGGCTCGGGCTCCCCTAGCCTTAGGCTACTGCTCCCCTAGCCCTACGCTCGGGCACCCCTAGCCTTAGACTAGGGCTCCCCTACCCTTAGTGTCGGGCACCCCTAGCCTTATGCTAGGGCTCCCCTAGCCTAAGCCTAGGTCTCCCCAAGCCTTAGGTTAGAGCACCCTTGGCTTAGACTAGGTCTCCCCTAGCCTTAGGCAAGGGCACCCCTAGGCTTAGGCTAAGGCTAGGGCTCCCCTACCCTTAGGGTCGGGCACCCCTAGCCTTATGCTAGGGCTCCCCTAGCCTAAGCCTAGGTCTCCCCTAGCCTTAGGTTAGAGCACCCCTAGGCTTAGACTAGGTCCCCCTTAGCCTTAGGCAAGGGCACCCCTAGGCTTAGGCTAAGGCTAGGGCTCCCCTAGCCTTAGGCTAGGGCTCACCTAGCCTTAGGCTAGGGCTCCCCTCGTCTTCGGCTAGGGCTCCCCTAGCCTTAGTGTAGGTCATCCCTAGGCTTAGGTTAAGGCTAGGGCTCCCCTAGCCTTAGACTAAGTATCCCCTAGCCTTAGGCTAGGGCTCCCCTAGCATTAGGCTCGGGCACCGCTAGGCTTAGGCTCGGCACCCCTAGGCTTAGGCTAGAGCTCCCCTAGTCTTAGGCTAGGGCTCCCCTAGGCTTAGGCTAAGACTAGGGCTCCCCTAGCCTTAGGTAAGGGCTTCCCAAGCCTTAGGCTAGGGCTCCCCTAGCCTTAGGCAAGGGCACCCCTAGGCTTAGGCTAAGGCTAGGGCTCCCCTAACCTAAGACTAGGGCTCCCCTAGCCTTAGGCTATGGCACCCATAGGCTTAGGCTAAGGGTAGGGCTGGCCTAGCCTTAGGTATGGCAGCCCTAGGCTTAGGCTTGGGCTCCCCTAGCCTTAGGCTAGGGCACCCCTAGGCTTAGGCTAAGGGTAGTGCTCCCCTAGTCTTAGGCATGGACACCCCTAAGCTTAGGCTAAGGCTAGGGCTCCCCTAGCCTTAGGCTAGGGCACCCATAGGCTAAGGCTAGGGCACCCATAGGCTTAGGCTAATGCTAGGGCACCCCAAGCCTTAGGTATGGCAGCCCTAGGCTTAGGCTTGGGCTCCCCTAACCTTAGGCTAGGGCACCCCTAGGCTTAGGCTAAGGATAGGGCTCCCCAAGTCTTAGGCTAGGGCACCCCTAAGCTAAGGCTTAGGCTAGGTCTCCCCTAGCCTTAGGCTCAGGCTCCCCTAGCCTTAGGCTCGTGCTCCCCTAGCCTTAGGCTCGGGCACCCCTAGCCTTAGGCTAGGGCTCCCCTAGACTTAGGCTAGGGCTCCCCTAGCCTTAGGCTAGTGCTCCCTTATCCTTAGGCCAGGGCACCCTTAGGCTTAGTCCAGGGCTCCCCTAGCCTTAGACTAGGGCTCCCTTAGGCTTAGGCTCGGGCACCCCTAGGCTTAGGCTAGGGCAACCCTAGGCTTAGGCTAAGGCTAGGGCTCCCTTAGCCTTAGGCTAGGGCTCCCCTAGCCTTAGGCTAGGGCTCCCATAGCCTTAGGCTAGGGCACCCAAAGGTTTAGGCTAGGGCACCCATAGGCTTAGGCTAAGTCTAGGGCTCCCCTAGCCTTAGTATGGCAGCCTTAGGCTTAGGCTTGTGCTCCCCTAGCCTTAGGCTAGGGCACCCCTAGGCTTAGGCTTATGCTAGGGCTCCCCTAGCCTTAGGCTAGGGCACCCCTAGGCTTAGGCTAGGGCTCCCCTAGCCTTAGTCTAGGGCACCCCTAGGCTTACGTTAGACTCCCCTAGCCTTAGGTTAGGGCACCCCTAGGCTTAGGCTAGGGGTCCCCTTGCCTTATGTTCGGGCACCCCTAGGATTAGGCTTGGGCTCCCCTAGCCTTGGGCTAAGGCACGCCTAGGCTTAGGCTTAGGCTAGGGCTCCCCTAGCCTTAGGCTAGGGCAACCCTAGGCTTAGGCTAAGGCTAGGGCTCCCCTAGCCTTAGGCTAGCGCACCCCTAGGCTTAACCTAAGGCTAGCGCTCCCCTAGCCTTAGGCTATGACTCCCCTAGCCTTAGGTTAGGGCACCCATAGGCTTAGGCTTAGGCTTGGGATACCCTAGCCTTAGGCTAGGGCACCCCTAAGCTTAGGCTAAGACTAGGGATCCCCTAGACTTAGACTAAGGCTCCCATATCCTTAGGCTAGGGCACCCCTAGGCTTTGGCTAAGCCTAGGGTTCTCCTAGCCTTAGGCTAGGGCTATCCTAGCCTTAGGCTAGGGCTCTCCTAGCCTTAGGCTAGGGCACCCCTAGGCTTAGGCTAGGGATCCCCTAGCCTTAGGCTCAGGCTCCCCTAGCCTTAGGCTCGTTCTCCCCTAACCCTAGGCTCGGGCACCCCTAGCCTTAGGCTAGGGCTTCCCGAGGCTTAGTCCAGGGTTCCCCTAGCCTTAGGCTAGGGCTCCCCTACCCTTAGGGTCGGGCACCCCTAGCCTTATGTTAGGGCTCCCCTAGCCTTAGGCAAGGGTTCCCCTACCCTTATGGTAGGGCAACCCTAGCCTTATGCTAGGGCTAACCTAGCCTAAGCCTAGGACTACCCTAGCCTTAGGCTAGGGCTCCCCTAGCCTTACACTAGGGCACCCCTATGCTTAGGCTAAGGCTAGGGCTCCCCTAGCCTTAGGCTATGGCACCCCTAGGTTTAGGCTAGGGCTCCCCTAGCCTTAGGTTGGGGCACCCCTAAACATAGGCTAAGGCTATGGCTCGCCTAGCCTTAGGCTCGGGCTCCCCTAGCCTTAGGCTAGTGCTCCCCTAACCTTAGGCTCGGGCACCCCTAGCCTTAGGCTAGGGCTCCCATAGACTTAGGCTAGGGTTCCCCTAGCCTTAGGCTAGTGATCTCTTATCCTTACCCCAGGGCACCCCTAGGCTTAGTCCAGGGCTCCCATAGCCTTAGGCTAGGGCTCCCCTAGCCTAAGCCTAGGGGTCCCCTAGCTTTAGGCTAGGGCTCCCCTAGCCTTACACTAGGGCACCCCTAGGCTTAGGCTAAGGCTAGGGCTCCCATAGCCTTAGGATAGGACACCCCTAGGCTTAGGCTAAGGCTAGGGCTGCCCTAGCCTTAGGCTAGGGCACCCCTAGGCTTAGGCTAGGGCTCCCCTAGCCTTAGGTTCGGGCGCCCCTAGGCTTAGGCTAAGGCTAGGGCTCCCCTAGCCTTAGACTAGGGCACCCATAGGCTTAGGCTAGGGCACCCATAGGCTTAGGCTAAAGCTAGGGCTCCCTTAGGCTTAGGTATGGCAGACCTAGGCTTGGGCTTGGGCTCCCTTAGCCTTAGGCTAAGGCACCCGTAGGCTTAGGCTATGGGTAGGGTTCCCCTTGTCTTAGGCTAGGGCACCCGTAATCTAAGGCTAAGGCTAGGGCTCCCCTAGGCTTAGGCTCAGGCACCCCTAGGCTTAGGCTAAGGCTAGGGCTCCCCTAGCCTTAGGTAGGGCACCCCTAGGCTTAGGCTAGGGCTCCCCTAGCTTTAAGCTAGGGCTCCCCTAGGCTTAGGCTAAGGCTAGGGCTCCTCTAGCCTTAGGCTAGTGCTCCCCAACCTTAGGCTAGGGCACCCCTAGGCTTAGGCTAAGGCACCCCTAGGCTTAGGCTAAGGCTAGGGCTCCTCTAGCCTTAGGCTAGTTCTCCCCAACCTTACGCTAGGGCACCCCTAGGCTTAGGCTAAGGCTAGGGCTCCCCTAGCCTTAGGTATGGCAGCCCTAGGCTTAGGCTTGGGCTCCCCTAGCTTTAGGCTAGGGCACCCCTAAGCTTAGGCTAAGGCTAGGGTTCACCTAGCCTTAGGTTTGGCCTCCCCTATCCTTAGGCTAAGGCTCCCCTAGCCTTAGGCTAGGGCACTCCTAGGCTTAGGCTAAGCTAGGGCTCTCCTAGCCTTAGGCTAGGGCTCCCATAGATTTAGTCCAGGGCTCCCCTAGCCTTATGCTAGGGCTCCCCTAGCCTTACACAAGGGCACACCTAGGCTTAGGCTAAGGCTAGGGCTCCCCTAGCCTTTGGCGAGGGCACCCCTAGGCTTAGGCTAGGGCATCCCTAGGCTTAGGCTAAGACAAGGGCTCCCCAAGCCTTAGGCTATGGCTCCCCTAGCCTTAGGCTAGGGCACCTCTAGGCTTAGGCTAAGGCTAGGGCTCCCCTAGCATTAGGCTAGGGCACCCCTAGCCTTAGGCTAAGGCTAGGGCTCCCCTAGCCTTTGGCGAGAGCACCCCTAGGCTTAGGCTTAAGCACCCCTAGGCTTAGGCTAAGGCTAGGGCTCCTCTAGCC
This sequence comes from Tenrec ecaudatus, assembly GCF_050624435.1. Taxonomy (NCBI): domain Eukaryota; kingdom Metazoa; phylum Chordata; class Mammalia; order Afrosoricida; family Tenrecidae; genus Tenrec; species Tenrec ecaudatus. Next base: position 98,987 of record NW_027459222.1, on the reverse strand, counting down.
TTAGGCTAGGGCTCTCCTAGCCTCGGCTGGGCACCCCTAGGCTTAGGCTAAGGCTCTCCTAGTCTTAGGATAGGGCACTCCTAGGCTTAGGTTAGGGCTACCCTAGCCTTAGGCTAGGGCCCACCTAGGCTTAGGCTAAGGCTAGGGCTCCCCTAGCCTTTGGCTAGGGCTCTCGTAGCCTTAGGCTCGTGCTCCCCTAGCCTTAGGCTCAGGCACCCCTAGCCTTAAGCTAGGGCTTCCCTAGCCTTAGGCTAGGGCTCCCTTAGCGTTACGCTAGGGCACCCCTAGCCTTAGGCCAGGGCACCCCAAGCCTTAGGTTATGGCACCCCTAGACTTAGACTAAGGCTACGGCTCCCCTAGCCTTAGGCTAGGGCACCCCTAGACTTAGGCTAGGGATCCTCTAGCCTTAGACTCAGGCACCCCTAGCCTTAGGCTAGGGCTCCCCTAGCCTTAGGCTAGGGCTCCCCTAGTCTTAGGCTAGGGCTCAAGTAGCCTTAGGCTAGTACTCCCCTACCCTTAGGCTAGGGCACCCCTAGGCTTTGGCTAAAGCTAGGGCTCCTCTAGCCTTAGGCTAGGGCTCCCCTAGCCTTAGGCTAGGGCACCCCTAAGCTTAGGCTAAGGCTAGCGCTCCCGTAGCATTAGGCATGGGCTCCCCTAGCCTTAGGCTAGGGCACCCCAATCCTTAGGCCAGGGCTCCCGTAGCCTTAGGCCAGGGCTCCCCTAGGCTTAGGCTAAGGCTAGGGCACCCGTATGCCTAGGATAAAGCTAGGTCTCCCCTAGCCTAAGGCTAGGACTCCTCTAGCCTTTGGCTATGGCACCCCTAAGCTTAGGCTAGGGCACCCCAAACTTAGGCTAAGGCTAGGGCTCCTCTAGCCTTAGTCTAGGGCTCCCCTAGCCTGGACTAGGGCACCCCTAGGCTTAGGCTAAGGCTAGGGCTCCCCTAGGCTTAGGCTAAGGCTAGGGTTCCCCTAGCCTGAAGCTAGGGCTCCCCTAGCCTTAGGCTAGGGCACTCCTAGGCTTAGGCTAGGGCTCCTCTAGCCTTAGACTCGGGCTCCCCTATCCTAAAGCTAGGGCTCCCCTAGCCTTAGGTTAGGGCACCCCTAGGCTTAGGCTAAGGCTTGGGCTCCCCTTGCGTCAGGCTAGTGCTCCACTTGTCTTAGGCTAGGGCACCCCTACGATTAAGCTAGGGCAACCCCTAGGCTTAGGCAAAGGCTAGGTCTCCCCAAGCCTTAGGCTAGGGATCCCCTAGACTTAGGCTAGGGAAACCCTAGCCTTAGGCTAAGGCAAGGGCTCCCTTAGCCTTAGGCTATGGCTCCCATAGCCGTAGTATAGGGCACCCCTAAACTTAGGCTAAGGCTAGGGCTCCCCTAGCCTAATGCTTGGGCACCCCTTGTCTTAGGCTAAGGCTAGGGCTCCCCTAACCTTAGGCTAGCGCACACCTAGTCTTAGGCTAGGGCTCCGCTACCCTGAGCTTCGGGCACCCCTAGGCTTTGGCTAAGACTAGGGCTACCCTAACCTTAGGCGTGGGCTCCCTTAGCCTTAGGCTTAAACACCCCTAGGCTTAGGCTAAGGCTAGGGCTCCAATAGCCTTAGGCTAGGGCTCCCCTAGTTTTAGGCTAGGTCTCTCCTAGCTTTAGGCTAGGGCACCCCTAGGATTAGGCTAAGGCTAGGGCTCCCCTAACCTTAGGCTAGGGCTCCCCTAGCCTTAGGCTAGGGCTCCCCTAGCCTTGAGCTATGGCACCCCTAGGCTTAGGCTAAGGCTAGGCGTCCCTTAGCCTTAGGCAAGGGCTCCCCTAGCCTTAGGCTAGGACACCCCTTGGCTTAGGCTAAGGCTAAGGTTCCCCTTGCTTTAGGCTAGGGCTTACCTAGCCTTAGGCTAGGGCACCCCTAGGCTTAGGCTAAGGCTAGGGCTCCCCTAGCCTTAGGCTAAGGTTCTCCTAGACTTAGGCAAGGGCACCCCTAGGCTTAGGCTAGGGCTCCCCTAGCCTTAGGCTATAGCACCCCTAGGCTTAGGCTAAGGATAGTGTTCCCCTAGCCTTAGGCTAGGGCTCCCCTAACCTTAGGCTGGGGCACCCCTAAGCTTAGGCTAGGGCACCACTAGCCTGGACTAGGGCACCCCTAGGCATAGGCTAAGGCTAGGGCTCCCCTAGCCTTAGGCTAGGGTACCCCTAGGCTTAGGCTAGGGCTCCCCTAGCCTTAGGCTAGCGCACCCCTAGGCTTATGCTAGGGCTCCCCTAGCCTTAGCTTCGGGCACCCCTAGGCTTAGGATAATGCTAGGTCTACCCTAGCCTTAGGCGTGGGCTCCCTTAGCCTTAGGCTAGAACACCCCTAGGCTTAGGCTAAGGCTAGGGCTCCAATAGCCTTAGGTTAGGGCTCCCCTAGCCTTAGGCTAGGGCTCTCCTAGCCTTAAGCTATGGCACCCCTAGGCTTAGGCTAAGGCTAGGGCTCCCCTAACCTTAGGCTAGGGCACCCCTTGGTTTAGGCTAAGGCTAGGGCTCCCCTTGCTTTAGGCTAGGGCTTCCCTAGCCTTAGGCTAGGGCACCCCTAGGCTTTGGCTAAGCCTAGGGCTCCCCTTGCTTTAGGCTAGGGCTTCCCTAGCCTTAGGCTAGGGCAACCCTAGGCTTAGGCTAAGGCTAGGGCTCCCCTAGCCTTAGGGTAGGGCACCCCTAGGCTTAGGCTAGGGCACCTCTAGGCTTAGGCTAAGGCTAGGGCTCCCCTAGCCTTAGGCTAGGGCTCCCTAGCATTAGGCTAGGGCACCCCTAGGTATAGGCTAAGGCTCCCGTAGCCTTAGGCTAGGGCTCCCCTAGCCTTAGGCTAGGTCACCCCTAGGCTTAGGCTAAGGCTAGGGCTCCCCTAGCCTTAGGGCAGGGCACCCCTAGGCTTAGGACAGGGCTCCCCTAGCCTCAGGCTATGGCTCCCCTTGCCTTAGGCTATAGCACACCTAGGCTTAGCCTAAGGATAGTGTTCCCCTAGCCTTAGGCTAAGGCTCCCCTAGCCTTAGGCTAGGGCACCACTAGACTAAGGTTAAGGCTAGGGCTCCCCTAGCCTTTGGCTAGGGCACCCCTAGGCTTAGGCTAGGGCTCCTCTAGCCTTAGGCTAGGGCTCCCCTATCCTAAAGCTAGGGCTCCCCTAGCCTTAGGCTAGGGCACCACTAGGCTTAGGCTAAGGCTTGGGCTCCCCTTGCCTCAGGCTAGTGCTTCACTAGTCTTCGGCTAGGGCACCCCAACGATTAAGATAGGGAACCCCTAGGCTTAGGCTAAGGCTAGGTCTCCCCAAGCCTTAGGCTAGGGATCCTCTAGCCTTAGGCTAGGGCAACCCTAGCCTTAGGCTAAGGAAAGGGCTCCCCTAGCCTTAGGCTATGGCTCCCCTAGCCGTAGGCTAGGGCACCCCTAAGCTTAGGCTAAGGCTAGGGCTCCCCTAGCCTTATGCTTAGGCAACCCTAGTCTTAGGCTAAGGCTAGGGCCACCCTAGCCTTAGCTTCGCGCACCCCTAGGCTTAGGCTAAGGCTAGGGCTCCCCTTGACTTAGGCTAGGGCACCTTTAGGCTTAGGCTAAGGCTAGGGTTCCCCTAACCTTAGGCTAGGGCTCCCCTAGGCTTAGGCTAAGGCTATGGCTCCCCTCGCCTTATGGTAGGGCTCTCCTAGCCTTAGGCCCGGCCACCACTAGGCTAAGGCCAGGGCACAACTAGGCTTAGGCCAGGGCTCCCCTAGCCTTAGGCTAGGGCTCCCGTAGCCTTAGGCTAGGGCTCCCGTCTCCTTAGGCTAGGGATCCCCCAGCCTTAAGCTAGGGCTCCCCTAGGTTTAGGCTAAGGCAAGGGCTCCCCTCGCCTTAGGCTAGGGCTCCCCTGGCCTTGGGCTAGGGCTCCCCAAGCCTTAGGCTAGGGCACCCCTAGGCTTAGGCTAAGGCTAGGGCTCCCCTAGCCTTAGGCTAGGGCTCCCATAGCGTTAGGCTATGGCACCCCTAGGCTTAGGCTAAGGCAAGAGCTCCACTAGCCTTAGGCTATGGCTCCCCTAGCCTTAGACTATGGCTCCCCTAGCCTTAGGCTAGGGAACCCGTAGGCTTAGGCTAAGGCTAGGGCTCCCCTAGCCTTAGTTTCGGGCACCCCTCGGCTTAGGCTAAGGCTACGGCTCCCCTACCCTTAGGCTAAGGCATCCCTAGGCTTAGGCTAAGTCTAGGCCTCCCCTAGCCTTAGGCTAGGGCACCCCTAAGCTTAGGCTAAAGCTAGAGCTCCCCTAGCCTTAGATTCAGGCACTCTTAGGCTAAGGCTAAGGCTAGGGCTCCCCTAGCCTTAGGCTAGGGCACCCCTAGGCTTAGGATAGTGTTCCCCTAGGCTTAGGCTAGGGCACCCCTATGCTTAGGCTAAGGCTAGGGCTCCCCTAGCCTTAGGCTAGGGCATCCCTAGGCTTAGGTTTGGGCTCCCCTAGCCTTAGGCTACGGCACCCCTAGGCTTAGGCTAAGGCTAGGGCTCCCCTAGCCTTAGGCTAGGGCACCCCTAGGCTTAGGATGGTGTTCCCCTAGGCTTAGGCTAGGGCACCCCTATGCTTAGGCTAAGGCTAGGGCTCCCCTAGCCTTAGGCTAGGGCACCCCTAGGCTTAGGCTAAGGCAAGGGCTCCCCTAGACTTAGGCTACGGCTCCTGTAGACTTAAGCTAGGGCACCCCTAAGCTTAGGCTAAGGCTAGGGCTCCCCTACCCTTAGGCTAGGGCACCGCTAGGCTTAGGCTAAACCTCGGGCTCCCCTAGCCTTAGGCTAGGATCCCCTAAGCTTAGCCTAGGGCTCGCCTAGGCTTAGGCTAGCGCTCCCCTAGCCTTAGGCTAGGGCACCCCTAGCCTTAGGCTAGGGCACCCCTAGGCTTAGGTTAGGGCTACCCGAGCCTTAGGCTAGGGCTCCCCGAAACTTAGGCTATGGCTCCCCTAGCCATAGGCTAGTGTTCCCCTAACCTTAGGCTATGGCACCCCTAGGCATAGGCTAAGGCTAGGGCTCCCCTAGCTTTAGACTTGTGCTCCCCTAGCCTCAGGCTAGGGCACCCCTAGGCTTAGGCTGAGGCTAGGGCTCCCCTAGCCTTGGGCTAGGGCTCCCCTAGCCTTAGGCTAGAGCACCACTAGTCTTAGGCTAAGGCTAGGGCTCCCCTAGCCTTAGGCTAGGGCTCCCCTAGCCTTAGGCTAGGGCTCCCATAGCCTTAGGCTAGGGCACCCCTAGGCTTATGCTAAGGCAAGGGCTCCCCTAGCCTAAGGCTATGGCTCCCCTACCCTTAGGCTAGGGAACCCCTAGGATTAGGCTAAGGCTATGGCTCCCCTAGCCCTAGTTTCGGGCACCCCTGGGCTTAGGCTAAGGCTAGGGCTCCCCCAGCCGTAGGGTAGGGCTCCCCTAGCCTTAGGGTAGGGCTCCCCTAGCCTTAGGCTAGGGCTCCCCTAGCCTTAGGCTACGGCTCCCCTAGCTTTAGGCTAGGGCTCCCCTAGGCTTAGGATAAGGCTAGGGCTCCCCTAGCCTTAGGCTAGAGTTCCCCCAACCTTAGGCTAGGGCATCCCGAGGCTTAGGCTAAGGCAAGGGCTCCCTTAGCCTTATGCTATGGCTCCCCTAGCCTTAGGCTAGGGAACCCCTAGGCTTAGGCTAAGGCTAGGGCTCCAATAGCCTTAGGCTAGGGCACACCTAGGCTTAGTTTAGGGCACCCCTAGGCTTAGGCTTAGGCAAGGGCTCCCCTACCCTTATGCTATGGCTCCCCTAGCCTTAGGCTAGGGAACCCCTAGGCTTAGGCTAAGGCTAGGGCTCCCCAAGCCATAGTTTCGGCACCCCTAGGCTTAGGCTAAGGCTAGGGCTCCCCTAGCCTTAGGCTAAGGCTCCCCTAGGCTTAAGTTAGGGAACCTCTAGGCTTAGGCTAAGGCTAGCGCTCCCCTAGCCTTAGGCTAGGGCACTTTTAGGCTTAGGCTAAGGCTATGGCTCCCTTAGCCTTTGGCTAGGTCTCCCCGAAATTTAGGCTATGGCTCCCCTAGCCTTAGGCTTGTGCTCCCCTAGTCTTAGGCTAGGGCACCCCTTGGCTTAGGCTAAGGTTGGGCCTCCCCTAGCCTTGGGCTAGGGCTCCCCTAGCTTTAGGCTAGGGCACCCCTAGGCTTAGGCTAAGGCTAGGGCTCCCCTAGCCTTCGGCTAGGGCTCCCATAGCCTTAGGCTAGGGCACCCCTAGGCTTAGGCTAAGACAAGGGCTCCCCTAGCCTTAGGGTATCGCTCCCCTAGCCTTAGGATAGGGAAGCCCTAGGCTTAGGCTAAGGCTAGGTCTCCCCTAGCCTTAGTTTCGGGCACCCCTAGGCTTAGAATAAGGCTAGGGCTCCCCTAGCCTTACGCTAGGGCTCCCCTAGCCTTAGGCTAGGGCTCCCATAGCCTTAGGCTATGGCTCCCCTAGCCTTCGGCTAGGACACTCCTAGGCTTAGGCTAAGGCTAGGGCTCCGCCAGCCTTAGGCTAGGTCTCCCCTAGGCTTAGGCTAAGGCTAGGGCTCCCCTAGCCTTAGGCTAGTGCTCCCCTAGCCTTACGTTAGGGCACCTCTAGGCTTAGGCTAAGGCTAGGGCTCCCCTAGCCTTAGGCTAGGACTCCCCAACTTTAGGCTAGGCTCCACTAGCCTTAGGTTAGGGCACCCCAAGGCTTAGGCTAAGGCTAGGGCTCCCCTAGCCTTAGGCTAGGGCACCCCTAGGCTTAGGCTAAGGCTAGGGCTCCCCTAGCCTTAGGGTAGGGCACCCCTAGGCTTAGGCTAAGGATAGGGCTCCCCCCAGCCTTAGGCTAAGGCTCCCCTAGCCTTAGGCTAGGGCACCCCTAGGCTTAGGCTAAGGCTAGGGCTCCCTTAGCCTTAGGCTAGGACTCCCCTAGCTTTAGGCTAGGCTCTCCTAGCCTTAGGTTAGGGCACCCCTAGGCTTAGGCTAAGGCTAGGGCTCCCCTAGCCTTAGCCTGGGGCACGCCTAGGCTTATGCTAAGGCTAGGGCTCCCCTAGCCTTAGGCTAGTGCACCCCTAGGCTTAGACTAAGGATAGGGCTCCCCTAGCCCTAGGCTAAGGCTCCTCTAGCCTAGGCTAGGGCACCCTAGGCTTAGGCTAAGGCTAGTGCTCCCCTAGCCTTAGGCTACGGCTCCCCTAGCCTTAGGCTAGGGCACCGCTAAGCTTAGGCTAAAGCTCGGGCTCCCCTAGCCTTAGGCTAGGCTCCCCTAGGCTTCGGCTAGGGCTCCCCTAGCCTTAGGCTAGGGCTACCCTAGGCTTAGGCTAGCGATCCCCTAGCCTTAGGCTAGGGCACCCCTAGGCGTAGGCTAGGGCTCCCCTAGCCTTAGTCTAGGGCTCCCCTAGGCTTGGGCTAGCGCTCCCCTAGCCTTAGGCTATGGCTCCCCTAGCCTTAGGCTAGGGCACCCCTAGGCTTAAGTTAGGGCTACCCGAACCTTTGGCTAGGTCTCCCCGAAATTTAGGCTATGGCTCCCCTAGCCTTAGGCTTGTGCTCCCCTAGTCTTAGGCTAGGGCACCCCTTGGCTTAGGCTAAGGTTGGGCCTCCCCTAGCCTTGGGCTAGGGCTCCCCTAGCCTTAGGCTAGGGCACCCCTAGGCTTAGGCTAAGGCTAGGGCTCCCCTAGCCTTCGGCTAGGGCTCCCATAGCCTTAGGCTAGGGCACCCCTAGGCTTAGGCTAAGACAAGGGCTCCCCTAGCCTTAGGGTATCGCTCCCCTAGCCTTAGGATAGGGAAGCCCTAGGCTTAGGCTAAGGCTAGGTCTCCCCTAGCCTTAGTTTCGGGCACCCCTAGGCTTAGAATAAGGCTAGGGCTCCCCTAGCCTTACGCTAGGGCTCCCCTAGCCTTAGGCTAGGGCTCCCATAGCCTTAGGCTATGGCTCCTCTAGCCTCGGCTAGGACACTCCTAGGCTTAGGCTAAGGCTAGGGCTCCGCCAGCCTTAGGCTAGGTCTCCCCTAGGCTTAGGCTAAGGCTAGGGCTCCCCTAGCCTTAGGCTAGTGCTCCCCTAGCCTTACGTTAGGGCACCTCTAGGCTTAGGCTAAGGCTAGGGCTCCCCTAGCCTTAGGCTAGGACTCCCCAACTTTAGGCTAGGCTCCACTAGCCTTAGGTTAGGGCACCCCAAGGCTTAGGCTAAGGCTAGGGCTCCCCTAGCCTTAGGCTAGGGCACCCCTAGGCTTAGGCTAAGGCTAGGGCTCCCCTAGCCTTAGGGTAGGGCACCCCTAGGCTTAGGCTAAGGATAGGGCTCCCTCCAGCCTTAGGCTAAGGCTCCCCTAGCCTTAGGCTAGGGCACCCCTAGGCTTAGGCTAAGGCTAGGGCTCCCTTAGCCTTAGGCTAGGACTCCCCTAGCTTTAGGCTAGGCTCCCCTAGCCTTAGGTTAGGGCACCCCTAGGCTTAGGCTAAGGCTACGGCTCCCCTAGCCTTAAGCTAGTGCTCCCCTAGGCTTAGGCTAAGGCTAGGGCTCCCCTAGCCTTAGGCTTGGGCTCCCCTAGCCTTAGGCTAGGGCACACCAAGGCTTAGGCTAGGGCTCCCCTAGCGTTAGGCTAGGGCACCCCTAGGCTTAGGCTAAGGCTTGGGCTCCCCTAGCCTTAAGCTAGGGCTCCCCTAGGCTTAGGCTAAGGCCAGGGCTCCCTGAGACTTAGGCTAGGGCTCCCCTAGCCTTAGGCTATGGTACCCATAGGCTTAGGGTAAGGCTAGGGCTCCCCTATCCTTAGGTTAGGGCTCCCCTAGCCTTAGGCTAGGGCACCCCTAGGCTTATGCTAAGGCTAGGGCTCCCCTGCACTTAGGCTAGTGTTCCCCTAACCTTAGGCTAGGGCACACCTAGGCTTAGGCTAAGGATAGGGCTCCCCTAGCCTTAGGTTAGAGCTCCCCTAGCCTAGGCTAGGGCACCCCTAGGCTTAGGATAGAGCTCCCCTAGCCTTAGGCTAAGGCATCCCTAGGCTTAGGCTAGGGCTCCCCGAGCCTTAGGCTAGGGCTCCCCTAGTCTTTGGCTATGGCTCCCCTAGCCTTAGTTTCGGGCACGCTTAGGCTTAGGCTAAGGCAAGCACTCCCCTAGCCTTAGGCTAGGGCTCCCGTAGCCTTAGGCTAGGGCACCCCTAGGCTTAGGCTAAGTCTAGGGCTCCCCTAGGCTTAGGCTAGGGCACCCCTAGGCTTCGGCTAAGGCTAGGGCTCCCCTAGCCTTAGGCTAGGGCTCCCCTAGGCTTAGTCTAAGCCTAGGGCTTCCTGAGCCTTAGGCTAGGGCTCGCTTAGCCTAAGGCTAGGGCAACCCTAGGCTTAGGCTAAGGCTAGGGCTCCCCGAGCATTAGGCTAGGGCTCCCCGAACCTTAGGCTATGGCTCCCTTACCCTTAGGCTAGTGTTCCCTTAACCTTAGGCTATGGCACCCATAGGCTTAGGCTAAGGCTAGGGCTCCCCTAGCCTTAGGCTAGTGGTCCCCTAGCCTTAGGCTAGGGCACCCCTAGGCTTAGGTTAAGGCTAGGGCTCCCCTAGCTTTAGGCTAGGGCACCCCTAGGCTTACGCTAAGGCTAGGGCTCCCCTAGCCTTAGGCTAGGGCACACCTAGGCTTAGGTTAAGGCTAGGGCTCCCCTAGCCTTAGGCTAGGGAACCCCTAGGCTTAGGCTAAGGCTAGGGCTCCCCTAGCCTTAGCTTCGGGCACCCCTAGGTTTAGGCTAAGGCTAGGGCTCCCATAGCCTTAGGCTAGGGCTCCCGTAGCCTTAGGCTATGGCTCCTGTAGTCTTAGGCTAGGGCTCCCCCAGCCTTAGGCAAGGGCTCCCCTAGCCTTAGGCTAGGGCTTCCCTAGCCTTAGGCTAGGCTCCCCTAACCTTAGGCTAGGGCACCCTTAGGATTAGGCTAAGGCTAGGGCTCCCCTAGTCTTAGGCTAGGGCTCCCCTAGCTTTAGGCTAGGACACCCATAGGCTTAGGCTAAGTTTAGGGCTCCCCGACCATTAGGCTAGGGCTCCCCTAACCTTAGGCTAGGGCACCCCTAGGCTTAGGCTAAGGCTAGCGCTCCCATAGCCTTAGGCTAGGGCTCCCCTAGCCTTAGTTTAGGGCTACCCTAGCCTTAGCCTAGGGCACTCCTAGGCTTAGGCTAAGGCTAGGGCTCCGCCATCCTTAGGCTAGGGCTCCCCTAGGCTTAGGCTAAGGCTAGGGCTCCCCTAGCCTTAGGCTAGGACTCCCCTTGCTTTAGGCTAGGCTACCATAGGCTTAGGGTAGGGCACCACTAGGATTAGGCTAAGGCTAGGGCTCCCCTAGCTTAGGCTCAGGCTCCCCTATCCTAGGCTAGGGCACCCCTAGGCTTAGGCTAAGGCTACGGCTCCCCTAGCCTTAGGCTAGGGCTCCCCTAGCCTTAGGCTAGGGCTCCCCTAGCCTTAGGCTAGGGCACACCTAGGCTTAGGTTAAGGCAAGGGCTACCCTAGCCTTAGGCTAGGACTCCCCTTGCTTTAGGCTAGGCTACCCTAGGCTTAGGGTAGGGCACCCCTAGGCTTAGGCTAAGGCTAGGGCTCCCCTAGCCTTAGGCTAAGGCTCCCCTATCCTAGGCTAGGGCACCCCTAGGCTTAGGCTAAGGCTAGGGCTCCCCTAGCCTTAGGCTACGGCTCCCCTAGGCTTAGGCCAGGGCACCCCTAGGCTTAGACCAGGACACCCCTAGGCTTAGGCCAGGGCATCCCTAGGCTTAGGCTAGGGCACCCCTAGGCTTAACCTAGGGCACCCCTAGGCTCAGGCTATGGCACCCCTAGGCTTAGGCTAGGGCTCCCCTAGTCTTTGGCTATGGCTCCCCTAGCCTTAGTTTCGGGCACGCTTAGGCTTAGGCTAAGGCAAGCACTCCCCTAGCCTTAGGCTAGGGCTCCCGTAGCCTTAGGCTAGGGCACCCCTAGGCTTAGGCTAAGTCTAGGGCTCCCCTAGGCTTAGGCTAGGGCACCCCTAGGCTTCGGCTAAGGCTAGGGCTCCCCTAGCCTTAGGCTAGGGCTCCCCTAGGCTTAGTCTAAGCCTAGGGCTTCCTGAGCCTTAGGCTAGGGCTCGCTTAGCCTAAGGCTAGGGCAACCCTAGGCTTAGGCTAAGGCTAGGGCTCCCCGAGCATTAGGCTAGGGCTCCCCGAACCTTAGGCTATGGCTCCCTTACCCTTAGGCTAGTGTTCCCTTAACCTTAGGCTATGGCACCCATAGGCTTAGGCTAAGGCTAGGGCTCCCCTAGCCTTAGGCTAGTGGTCCCCTAGCCTTAGGCTAGGGCACCCCTAGGCTTAGGTTAAGGCTAGGGCTCCCCTAGCTTTAGGCTAGGGCACCCCTAGGCTTACGCTAAGGCTAGGGCTCCCCTAGCCTTAGGCTAGGGCACACCTAGGCTTAGGTTAAGGCTAGGGCTCCCCTAGCCTTAGGCTAGGGAACCCCTAGGCTTAGGCTAAGGCTAGGGCTCCCCTAGCCTTAGCTTCGGGCACCCCTAGGTTTAGGCTAAGGCTAGGGCTCCCATAGCCTTAGGCTAGGGCTCCCGTAGCCTTAGGCTATGGCTCCTGTAGTCTTAGGCTAGGGCTCCCCCAGCCTTAGGCAAGGGCTCCCCTAGCCTTAGGCTAGGGCTTCCCTAGCCTTAGGCTAGGCTCCCCTAACCTTAGGCTAGGGCACCCTTAGGATTAGGCTAAGGCTAGGGCTCCCCTAGTCTTAGGCTAGGGCTCCCCTAGCTTTAGGCTAGGACACCCATAGGCTTAGGCTAAGTTTAGGGCTCCCCGACCATTAGGCTAGGGCTCCCCTAACCTTAGGCTAGGGCACCCCTAGGCTTAGGCTAAGGCTAGCGCTCCCATAGCCTTAGGCTAGGGCTCCCCTAGCCTTAGTTTAGGGCTACCCTAGCCTTAGCCTAGGGCACTCCTAGGCTTAGGCTAAGGCTAGGGCTCCGCCATCCTTAGGCTAGGGCTCCCCTAGGCTTAGGCTAAGGCTAGGGCTCCCCTAGCCTTAGGCTAGGACTCCCCTTGCTTTAGGCTAGGCTACCATAGGCTTAGGGTAGGGCACCACTAGGATTAGGCTAAGGCTAGGGCTCCCCTAGCTTAGGCTCAGGCTCCCCTATCCTAGGCTAGGGCACCCCTAGGCTTAGGCTAAGGCTACGGCTCCCCTAGCCTTAGGCTAGGGCTCCCCTAGCCTTAGGCTAGGGCTCCCCTAGCCTTAGGCTAGGGCACACCTAGGCTTAGGTTAAGGCAAGGGCTACCCTAGCCTTAGGCTAGGACTCCCCTTGCTTTAGGCTAGGCTACCCTAGGCTTAGGGTAGGGCACCCCTAGGCTTAGGCTAAGGCTAGGGCTCCCCTAGCCTTAGGCTAAGGCTCCCCTATCCTAGGCTAGGGCACCCCTAGGCTTAGGCTAAGGCTAGGGCTCCCCTAGCCTTAGGCTACGGCTCCCCTAGGCTTAGGCCAGGGCACCCCTAGGCTTAGACCAGGACACCCCTAGGCTTAGGCCAGGGCATCCCTAGGCTTAGGCTAGGGCACCCCTAGGCTTAACCTAGGGCACCCCTAGGCTCAGGCTATGGCACCCCTAGGCTTAGGCTAGGGCAATCCTAGGCTAGACTAAGGCTAGGGCTCCGCCAGCCTTAGGCTAGGGCTCCCCTAGGTTTAGGCTAGGGCTAGGGCTCCTCTAGCCTTAGGCTAGGACTCGCCTAGCTTTAGGCTAGGCTCCCCTAGCCTTAGGTTAGGGCACCCCTAGGCTTAGGCTAAGACTAGGGCTCCCCTAGCCTTAGGCTAGGCCACCCCTAGGCTTAGGCTAAGGCTAGGGCTCCCCTAACCTTAGGTTAGGGCACAACTAGGCTTAGGCTAAGCATAGGGCTCCCCTAGCCTTAGGCTAATGCTCCCCTAGCCTTAGGCTAGGGCACCCCTAGGCTTAGGCTAAGGATAGGGCTCCCCTAGCCTTACGTTAGGTCACCCCTAGGCTTAGGCTAAGGCTAGGGCTCCCCTAGCCTTAGGCTAGGGCACCCCTAGGCTTAGGCTAAGGATAGGGTTCCCCTAGCCTTACGTTATGTCACCCCTAGGCTTAGGCTAAGGCTAGGGCTCCCCTAGGCTTAGGCTAGCGATCCCATAGCCTTAGGCTAGGGCTCCCCTAGACTTGGGCTAGGGCTCCCCTAGGCTTAGGCTAGGGAACCCCTAGACTTAGGCTAAGGCTAGGTCTCCCCTAGCCTTAGTTTCGGGCACCCCTAGGCTTAGGCTAAGGCTAGGGCTCCCCTAGCCTTAGGCTAGGGCTCCCCTAATCTTAGGCTAGTGCTCCCCTAGCCTTAGGCTAGGGCTCCCCTAACCTTAGGCTAGGGCACACCTAGGCTTAGGCTAAGGCTAGGGCTCCGCCAGCCTTAGGCTAGGGCTCCCCTAGGTTTAGGCTAAGGCTAGGGCTCCCCTAGCCTTACGTTAAGACACCCCTAGGCTTAGGATAAGGCTAGGGCTCCCCTAGCCTTTGGCTAGGACTCCCCAACTTTAGGCTAGGCTCCCCTAGCCTTAGGATAGGGCACACCTAGGCTTAGGCTAAGGCTAGGGCTCCCCTAGCCTTAGGCTAGGGCACCCCTAGGCTTAGGATAAGGCTATGGCTCCCCTAGCCTTAGGGTAGGGCACCCCTAGGCTTAGGCTAAGGATAGGGCTCCCCTAGCCTTAGGCTAAGGCTCCCCTAGCCTTAGGCTAGGGCATCCCTATACTTAGGCTAAGTCTAGGGCTCCCCTAGCCTTGGGCTAGGGCTCAACTAGCCTTGGGCTAGGGCTCCCCTAGCCTTGGGCTAGGGCTCCCCTAGGCTTAGGCTAGGGCATCCCTAGGCTTAGGCTAGGGCAACCCTAGGCTTAAGCTAGGGCACCCCTAGGCTTAGGCTAAGGCTAGGGCACCCCTAGGCTTAGGCTAAGGCTAGGTCTCCCCTAACCTAAGGCTAGGGCACCCCTAGGCTCAGGCTAGGGCACCCCTAGGCTTAGGCTAAGGCTAGGTCTCCCCTAACCTAAGGCTAGGGCACCCCTAGGCTAAGGCTAGGGCACCCCTAGGCTTAGGCTAAGGCTAGGTCTCCCCTAACCTAAGGCTAGGGCAGCCCTAGGCTCAGGCTAGGGCACCCCTAGGCTTAGGCTAAGGCACCCCTAGGCTTAGGCTAAGGGTACGGATCCCCTAGCCTCAGGCTAGGGCTCCCCTAGGCTTAGGCCAGGGCAATCCTAGGCTTAGGCTAGGGCATCCCTAGGCTTAGGCTAGGGCACCCCTAGGCTTAGGCTAGGGCACCCGTAGCCTAAGGATAGGGCACCTCTAGGCTTAGGCTAAGGCTAGGTCACCCCTAGGCTTAGGCTAAGGCACAACTAGGCTTAGGCTAGGGCACCCCTAGGCTTAGGCTAGGGCACCCCTAGGCTTAGGTTAGGGCACCCCTAGGCTGAGGATAGGGCACCCCTAAGCTGAGGCTAGGGCACCCCTAGGCTTAGGCTAAGGCTAGGGCACCCCTAGGCTTAGGCTAAGGCTAAGGGTCCCCTAGCCTAAGGCTAGGGCACCACTAGGCTCAGGCTAGGGCACCCCTAGGCTTAGGGTAGGGCACCCCTATGCTTAGGCTAATGCTACGGCTCCCCTAGCCTCAGGCTAGGGCACCCCTAGACTCAGGCTATGGCACGCCTAGGCTTAGGCTAGGGCAATCCTAGGCTAGACTAACGCTAGGGGTCCTCAAGCCTCCGGCTCCGGCACCCATAGGCTCACGCTAGGGCACCCCTAGGCTCAGGCTAGGGCACCCCTAAGATTCGGCTAGGGCACCCCTAGACTTAGGATAAGGCTAGGGCTCCCCTAGCCTAAGGCTAGGGCACCCCTAGGCTTAGGCTAGGGAACCCCTAGGCTTTGGCTAGGTGACCCGTAGGTTTAGGCTAGGGTACCCATAGCCTTAGGCTAGGGCACCCCTAGGCTTAGGTTAGGGCACCCCTAGGCTGAGGATAGGGCACCCCTAAGCTGAGGCTAGGGAACCCCTAGTCTTAGGATAAGGCTAGGGCTACCCTAGCCTAAGGCTAGGGCACCCCGAGCCTAAGGCTAGGGCACCCCTAGGCTTAGGATAGGGCACCCCTAGGCTTAGGCTAGGGCACCCCTAGGCTTAGGCTAGGGCACCCCTAGGCTTAGGCTAGGGCACCCCTAGGCTTAGGCTAGGGCACCTCTAGGCTTAGGCTAGGGCACCCCTAGGCTTAGGCTAGGGCACCCCTAGGCTTAGGCTAAGGCTAGGGCTCCCCTAGCCTAAGGCTATGGCACCCCTAGGCTTAGGCTAGGGCACCCATAGGCTTAGGCTAGGGCACCTCTAGGCTTAGGCTAAGGCTAGGGCACCCCTAGGCTTAGGCTAAGGCTAGGGCTCCCCTAACCTAAGGCTAGGGCACCCCTAGGCTTAGGCTAGGGCACCCCTAAGCTTAGGCTAAGGCTAGGGCTCCCCTAGCCTAGGCTAGGGCACCCCTAGGCTTAGGATAGGGCACCCCGAGGCTCAGGCTAGGGCACCCCTAGGCTTAGGCTAAGGCACCCCTAGGCTTAGGCTAATGGTACGGCTCCCCTAGCCTCATGCTAGGGCTCGCCTAGGCTTAGGCTAGGGCAATCCTAGGCTTAGGCTAAAGCTAGGGCACCCCTAGGCTTAGGCTAAGGCACCCCTAGGCTTAGGCTAAGGGTACGGCTCCCCTAGCCTCAGTCTAGGACACCCTTAATCTCAGGCTATGGCACTCCTAGGCTTAGGCTAGGGCACCCCTAGACTTAGGATAAAGCTAGGGCTCCCCTAGCCTAAGGCTAGGGCACCCCTAGGCTTAGGCTAGGGCACCCCTAGGCTTAGGCTAGGGCACCCCTAGGCTTAGGCTAGGACACCCCTAGGCTTAGGCTAAGGCTAGGGCTCCCCTAGCCTAAGGCTAGGGCACCCCTAGGCTTAGGCTAGGGCACCCCTAGGCTTAGGCTAGGGCACCCCTAGCCTAAGGATAGGGCACCCCTAGGCTTAGGCTAAGGGTAGGTCACCCCTAGGCTTAGGCTAAGGCACAACTAGGCTTAGGCTAGGGCACCCCTAGGCTTAGGCTAGGGCACCCCTAGGCTTAGGTTAGGGCACCCCTAGGCTGAGGATAGGGCACCCCTAAGCTGAGGCTAGGGAACCCCTAGGCTTAGGATAAGGCTAGGGCTACCCTAGCCTAAGGCTAGGGCACCCATAGCCTAAGGCTAGGGCACCCCGAGGCTTCGGCTAGGGCACCCCTAGGCTTAGGCTAGGGCACCCCTAGGCTTAGGCTAGGGTACCCCTAGGCTTAGGATGGGCACCCCTAGGCTTAGGCTAGGGCACCCCTAGGCTTATGCTAGGGCACTCCTAGACTTAGGCTAGGGCACCCCTAGGCTTAGGCTAAGGCTAGGGCACCCCTAGGCTTAGGCTAAGGCTAGGGCTCCCCTAGCCTAAGGCTAGGGCACCCCTAGGCTCAGGCTAGGGCACCCCTAGGCTTAGGGTAGGGCACCCCTAGGCTTAGGCTAATGCTACAGCTCCCCTAGCCTCAGGCTAGGGCACCCCTAGATTCAGGCTATGGCACGCCTAGGCTTAGGCTAGGGCAATCCTAGGCTAGACTAACGCTAGGGGTCCTCAAGCCTCAGGCTAGGGCACCCATAGGCTCAGCTAGGGCACCCCTAGGCTGAGGCTAGGGCACCCCTAGGCTTAGGCTAGGGCACCCCTAGACTTAGGATAAGGCTAGGGCTCCCCTAACCTAAGGCTTGGGCACCCCTAGGCTTAGGCTAGGGAACCCCTAGGCTTTGGCTAGGTCACCCCTAGGTTTAGGCTAGGGTACCCCTAGGCTTAGGCTAGGGCACCCTTAGGCTTAGGCTAGGGCACCCCTAGGCTTAGACTAAGGCTACGGCTCCACTAGCCTCAGGTTAGGGCACCCCTAAACTCCGGCTATGGCACCCCTAGGCTAGGCTGGGGCAATCCTAGGCTAGATTAAGGCTAGGGCTCCCCTAGCCTCAGGCTAGGGCACCCGTAGGCTCAGGCTAGGGCACCCCTAGGCTTAGGCTAAGAAACCCCTAGGCTTAGGCTACGGCACCCCTAGGCTTAGGCTAGGGCACCCCTAGGCTGAGGCTAGGGCACCCCTAAGCTGAGGCTAGTGCACCCCTAGACTGAGGCTGAGGCTAGGGCTACCCTAGCCTAAGGCTAGGGCACCCCTAGGCTTAGGCTAGGGCACTCCTAGGCTTATGCTAAGGATTGGGCTCCCCTACCCTAAGGCTAGGGCACCCCTAGGCTTAGGCTAGGGCACCCCTAGGCTTAGGCTAAGGCTAGGGCTCCCCTAGCCTAAGGCTAGGGCACACCTAGGCTTAGGCTAGGGCACCCATAGGCTTAGGCTAGGGCACCCCTAGGCTTAGGCTAAGGGTAGGGCACCCCTAGGCTTAGGCTAAGGCTAGGGCTCCCCTAACTTAAGGCTAGGGAACCCCTAGGCTTAGGCTAGGGCACCCCTAAGCTTAGGCTAAGGATTGGGCTCCCCTAGCCTAAGGCTAGGGCACCCCTAGGCTTAGGCTAGGGCACCCCTAGGCTTAGGCTAAGGCTAGGGCACCCCTAGGCTTAGGCTAAGGCTAGGGCTCCCCTAACCTAAGGCTAGGGCACCCCTAGGCTTAGGCTAGGGCACCCCTAGGTTCAGGCTAGGGCACCCCTAGGCTTAGGCTAAGGCACCCCTAGGCTTAGTCTAAGGGTACGGCTCCCCTAGCCTCAGGCTACGGCAACCCCTAGGCTTAGGCTAGGGCAATCCTAGGCTAGACTAAGGCTAGGGCTCCCCTAGCCTCAGGCTAGGGCACCCATAGGCTCAGGTTAGGGCACCCTTAGGCTCAGGCTAGGGCACACCTAAGCTTAGGCTAGGGCACCCCTAGACTTAGGATAAGGCTAGGGCTCCCCTAGCCTAAGGCTAGGGCACCCCTAGACTTAGGTTAAGGCTAGGGCTCCCCTAACCTAAGGCTAGGGCACCCCTAAGCTTAGGCTAGGGCACCCCTAGGCTTAGGCTAGGGCACCCCTAGGCTTAGGCTAGGGCATCCCTAGGCTTAGGCTAAGGCTAGGGCTCCCCTAGCCTAAGGCTAGGGCACCCCTAGGCTTAGGCTAGGGCACTCCTAGGCTTAGGGTAGGGCACCCCTAGCCTGAGCATAGGGCACCCCTAGGCTTAGGATAAGGCTAGGTCACCCCTAGGCTTAGGCTAAGGCACAACTAGGCTTAGGCTAGGGCACCCCTAGGCTTGGGCTAGGGCACCCCTAGGCTTAGGCTAGGGCACCCCTAGGCTCAGGCTATGGCACCCCTAGGCTTAGGCTAGGGCACCCCTTGGCTTAGGCTATTGCTAGGGCTCCCCTAACCTAAGGCTAGGGCACCCATAGGCTTAGGCTAGGGCACCCCTAGGCTTAGGCTAGGGCACCCCTAGGCTTAGGCTAAGGCTAGGGCTCCCCTAGCCTAAGGCTAGGGCACCCCTAGGCTTAGGCTAGGGCACGCCTAGGCTTAGACTAAGGCTAGGGCACCCCTAGGCTTAGGCTAAGGCTAGGGCTCCCCTAGCCTAAGGCTAGGGCAGCCCTAGGCTTAGGCTAGGGTACCCCTAGGCTTAGGTTAGGGCACCCCTAGGCTTAGGCTAAGGCTAGGGCTCCCCTAGCCTAAGGCTTGGCACCCCTAGGCTTATGCTAGGGCACCCCTAGACTTAGGCTAGGGCACCCCTAGGCTTAGGCTAAGGCTAGGGCACCCCTAGGCTTAGGCTAAGGCTAGGGCTCCCCTAGCCTAAGGCTAGGGCACCCTAGGCTCAGGCTAGGGCACCCCTAGGCTTAGGGTAGGGCACCGCTAGGCTTAGGCTAATGCTACGGCTCCCCTAGCCTCAGGCTAGGGCACCCCTAGACTCAGGCTATGGCACGCCTTAGCTCTGGCTAGGGCACCCCTAGGCTCAGGCTAGGGCACCCCTAAGCTTAGCCTAGGGCACCCTTAGACTTAGAATAAGACTAGGGCTCCCCTAGGCTTAGTCTAAGGCTAGGGCTTCCCTAGCCTCAGGCTAGGTCACCCATAGGCTTAGGCTAGGGCACCCCTAGGCTTAGGTTAACGCTAGGGCTCCCCTAGCATAAGGTTAGGGCACCCCTAGGCTTAGTCTAGGGCACCCCTAGGCTTAGGCTAGGGCACCCCTAGGCTTAGGCTAGGGCACCCCTAGGCTTAGGCTAGGGCTCCCCCAGGCTTAGGGCAGGGCACCCCTAGGCTTAGGCCAGGGCACCCCTAGGCTTAGGCCAGGGCACCCCTAGGCTTAGGCCAGGGCACCCCTAGGCTTAGGCCAGGGCATCCCTAGGCTTAGGCTAGGGCACCCCTAGGCTTAACCTAGGGCACCCCTAGGCTCAGGCTATGGCACCCCTAGGTTTAGGCTAGGGCAATCCTAGGCTAGACTAAGGCTAGGGCTGCCCTAGCCTAAAGCTAGGGCACCCGTAGGCTCAGGCTAGGGCACCCCTAGGCTTAGGCTAGGGCACCCCTAGGCTTAGGCTAGGGCTCCCCCAGGCTTAGTGCAGGGCACCCCTAGACTTAGGCCAGGGCACCCCTAGGCTTAGGCCAGGGCACCCCTAGGCTTAGGCCAGGGCATCCCTAGGCTTAGGCTAGGGCACCCCTAGGCTTAACCTAGGGCACCCATAGGCTCAGGCTAGGGCACCCGTAGGCTCAGGCTAGGGCACCCCTAGGCTTAGGCTAGGGCACGCCTAGACTTAGGATAAGGCTAGGGCACCCCTAGGCTTAGGCTAGGGCACCCCTAGGCTTATGCTAAGGATTGGGCTCCCCTAACCTAAGGCTAGGGCACCCCTAGGCTTAGGCTAGGGCACCCCTAGGCTTAGGCTATGGCTAGGGCTCCCCTAGCCTAAGGCTAGGGCACACCTAGGTTTAGGCTAGGGCACCCATAGGCTTAGGCTAGGGCACCCCTAGGCTTAGACTAAGGCTAGGGCACCCCTAGGCTTAGGCTAAGGCTAGGGCTCCCCTAACCTAAGGCTAGGGCACCCCTAGGCTCAGGCTAGGGCACCCCTAGGCTTAGGCTAAGGCACCCCTAGGCTTAGGCTAAAGGTACGGCTCCCCTAGCCTCAGGCTAGGGCACCCCTAGACTCAGCCTATGGCACCCCTAAGCTTAGGCTAGGGCACCCCTAGGCTCAGGTAGGGCACCCCTAGGTTTAGACTAGGGCACCCCTAGGCTTATGCTAAGGCTACGGCTCCCCAAAGCTCAGGCTAGGGCACCCCTAGGCTTAGGCTAGGGCACCCAAAGGCTTAGGCTAAGGCTAGGGCTCCCCGAGCCTAAGGCTAGAGCACCCCTATGCTTAGGCTAGGGTAATCCTAGGCTAGACTAACGCTATGGCTCCCTTATCCTGAGGCTAGGGCTCCCATAGCCTCAGGCTAGGGCACCCCTAGGCTTAGGTAGGGCACCCCTAGGCGTAGGCTAGGGCACCCCTAGGCTTAGGCTAAGTCTAGGGCTCCCCTAGCCTAAGGCTAGGGCAACCCTAGGCTTAGGTTAGGGCACCCCTAGGCTTAGGCTAGGGCACCTTGAGGTTTAGGCTAGGGCACCCCTAGGCTTAGGCTAGGTCACCCCTAGGCTTAGGCTAGGGCACCCCTAGGATTAGGCTAAGGCTAGGGCTTCCCTTGCCTCAGGCTAGGGCACCCCTAGGCTCAGGCTAGGGCACCCCTAGGTTTAGACTAGGGCAACCCTAGGCTTATGCTAAGGCTACGGCACCCCAAAGCTCAGGCTAGGGCACCCCTAGGCTTAGGCTAGGGCACCCATAGGCTTAGGCTAAGGCTAGGGCTCCCCTAGCCTAAGGCTAGAGCACCCCTATGCTTAGGCTAGGGTATTCCTAGGCTAGACTAACGCTAGGGCTCCCTTATCCTCAGGCTAGGGCTCCCATAGCCTCAGGCTAGGGCACCCCTAGGCTTAGGCTAAGGCTAGGGCTCCCCTAGCCTAAGGCTAGAGCACCCTAGGCTTAGGCTAGGGCACGCCTAGGCTTCGGCTAGGGCACCCATAGGCTTAGGTTAAGGCTAGGGCTCCCCAAGCCTAAGGCTAGGGCACCCCTAGGCTTAGGCTAGGGCACCCCTAGGCTTAGGCTAGGGCACCCCTAGGCTTAGGTTAAGGCTAGGGCTCCCCTAGCCTAAGGCTAGGGTACCCCTATACTTAGGCTGGGGCACCCCTAGGCTTAAGGTAGTGCATCCGTATGCTTAGGCTAAGGCTAGGGCTCCCCTAGCCTAAGGCTAGGGCACCCCTAGGTTTAGGCTAGGGCACCCCTAGGCTTAGGCTCAGGCTAGGGCTTCCCTAGCCTCAGGCTAGGTCACCCCTAGGCTAAGGCTAGGGCACCCCTAGGCTTAGGTTAAGGCTAGGGCTCCCCTAGCCTAAGGTTAGGGCACCCCTAGGCTTAGGCTAGGGCACCCCTAGGCTTAGGCTAGGGCACCCCTAGGCTTAGGCTAGGGCTCCCCCAGGCTTAGGGCAGGGCACCCCTAGGCTTAGGCCAGGGCACCCCTAGGCTTAAGTCAGGGCATCCCTAGGCTCAGGCTATGGCACCCCTAGGCTTAGGCTAGGGCACCCCTAGGCTTAGGAAAATGTTAGGGCTCCCCTAGCATCAGGCTATGGCACCTGTAGGCTCAGGCTAGGGCACCCCTAGGTTCAGGCTAAGGAACCCCTAGGCTTAGGCTAGGGCACCCCTAGCCTTAGGCTAAGGCAAGGGCTCCCCTAGCCTAAGGCTAGGGCACCCCTAGGCTTAGGCTAGGGCACCCCTAGGCTTAGGCTAGGGCACCCCTAGGCTTAGGCTAAGGCTAGGGCACCCCTATGCTTAGGCTAAGGCTAGGGCATCCCTAAGCTTAGGCTAGGGCACCCCTAGGCTTAGGCTAGGGAACCCCTAACCTAAGGCTAGGGCACCCCTAGGGTTAGGCTAGGGCACCCTTAGGCTTAGGCTAGGGCACACCTAGGGTTAGGTTAAGGCTAGGGGACTCCTAGGCTTAGGCTACGGCACCCCTAGGCTTAGGCTAAGACACCGCTAGGCTTAGGCTAGGGCACCCCTAGGCTTAGGCTAGGGCACCCCTAGGCTTAGGCTTAGTCTAGGTAACCCCTAGGCTTAGGATAAGGCACCACTAGGCTTAGGCTAGGGCACCCCTAGGCTTAGGCTAGGGCAAACCTAGGCTGAGGCTAGGGCACCCCAAAGCAGAGGATAGGGAACCCCTAGCCTAAGGCTAGGGCACCCCTAGGCTTATGCTGGGGCACCCGTAGGCTTAAGGTAGGGTACCCGTATGCTTAGGCTAAGGCTAGGGCTCCCCTAGCCTAAGGCTCGGGCACCCATAGGCTTTGTCCAGGGCACCCATAGGCTTAGGATAGGGAACTTCTAAGCTTAGGCTAGGGCGCCCCTAGGCTTAGGCTAAGGCACCCCGAGGCTAAGGCTACGGCACCCCTAGGCTTAGGCTAAGGCACCCCTAGGCTTAGGCTAGGGCACCCCTAGGCTTAGGTTAAGGCTAGGGCTCCCCTAGCCTAAGGCTAGGGCACCCCTTGGCTTAGGCTAGGGTACCCCAATGCTTAGGCTAAGGCACCCCTAGGCTAAGGCTAGAGCACCCCTAAGCTAAGGCTAGGGCACCCCTGGGCTTAGGCTAAAATTAGGGCTACCCTAGCCTAAGTCTAGGGCACCCCTAGGCTTAGGCTAGGACACCCCTAGGCTTAGGTTAAGGCTAGGGCTCCCCTAGCCTAAGGCTAGGGCACCACTAGGCTTAGGCTGGGGCACCCCTAGGCTAAAGCTTGGGCACCCGTAGGCTTAGGCTAAGGCTAGGGCTACCCTAGCTTAAGGCTAGGGCACCCCTAGGCTTAGCATAGGGCACCCCTAGGCTTTGGCTAGGGCACCCCTAGGCTTAGGATAGGGAACTTCTAAGCTTAGGTAGGGCACCCCTAGGCTTAGGCTAGGGCACCCCTAGGCTTAGGCTAAGGATAAAGCTCCCCTAGCCTAAGGCTAGGGCACCCCTAGGCTTAGGCTAGGGCATCCCTAGGCTTAGGCTAAGTCTAGGGCTCCTCTAGTCTAAGGCTAGGGCACCCCTAGGCTTAGGCTAGGGCACCCCTAGGCTTAGGCTAGAGCACCCCTAGGCTTAGGCTAAGGCTACGGCTCCCCTAGCCTCAGGCTAGGGCACCCCTAGACTCAGGCTATGGCACCCCTAGGCTTAGGCTAGACCAATCCTAGGCTAGACTAAGGCTAGGGCTCCCCTAGCCTCAGGCTAGGGCACCCGTAGGCTTAGGCTAGGGCACCCCTAGGCTTAGGCTCAGGCAACCCTAGGCTTAGGCTAAGGTTAGGGCTCCCCTAGTCTAAGGCTATTGTACCCCTAGGCATAGGCTAAGGCTAGGGGACTCCTAGGCTTAGGCGATGGCACCCCTAGTCTTAGGCTAGGGCACCCCTAGCCTTAGGCTAGGGCACCCCTAGGCTTCTGCTAGGGCACCCCTAAGCTTAGGCTAAGGCTAGGTCACCCCTAGGCTTAGGATAAGGCACCACAAGGCTTAAGCTAGGGCACCCCAGGCTTAGGCTAGTGCACCACTAGGCTGAGGCTAGGGCACCCCTAAGCAGAGGCTAGGGCACCCCTGGGCTTAGGCTAAGGCACCCCTAGGCTTAGGCTAATGCTAGGGCTCCCCTAGCCTAAGGCTAGGGCACCCATAGGCTTAGGCTGGGCCACCACTAGGCTAAAGCTAGGGCACCCGTAGGCTTAGGCTAAGGTTAGGGCTCCCCTAGCCTAAGGCTAGGGCACCCCTAGGCTTAGCCTAGGGCACCCCTAGGCTTTGGCTAGGGCACCCCTAGGCTTAGGATAGGGAACTTCTAAGCTTAGGTAGGGCACCCCTAGGCTTAGGCTAGGGCACCCCTAGGCTTAGGCTAAGGCTAAAGCTCCCCTAACCTAAGGCTAGGACACCCCTAGGCTTTGGCTAGGGCACCCCTAGCCTTAGGCTAGAGCACCCCTAGGCTTAAGCTAGGGCACCCCTAGGCTTCGGCTAAGTCTAGGGATCCCCTAGCCTAAGCCTAGGGCAATCCTAGGCTTAGGCTAGGGCACCCGTAGGCTTAGGCTGGGGCACCCCTAGATTTAGGCTAGGGCACCCCTAGGCTTAGGCTAGTGCTAGGCTTGCCTAGCCTAAGGCTAGGGCACCCCTAGGCTTATTCTAGGGCACCCCAAGGCTTACGCAAAGGCAACCCTAGGCTTACGCGAAGGTTAGGGCTCCCCTAGCCTAAGACTAGGGCACCTCTAGGCTTAGGCTAGGGAACCCCTAGGCTTTGGCTAGGGCACCCCTAGGCTTAGGCTAAGGCTAGGGCTCTCCTAGCCTAAGGCTAGGGAACCCCTAGGCTTAGGTTGGGCACACCTAGTCTTAGGCTAGGGCACCCTTAGGCTTAGGATTAGGCTAGGTCACCCCTATACTTAGGCTAGGGCACCCCTAGCCTTAGGCTAGGGCACACCAAGGCTGAGGCTAGGGTACCCCTAAGCTGAGGCTAGGGCACCTCTAGGCTTAGGCTAAGGGTAGGGCTACCCTAGCCTAAGGCTAGGGCAACTCTAGGCTTAGGCTAGGGCACCCCTAGGCTTAGGCTAAGGCTACGGTTCCCCTAGCCTCAGGCTAGGGCACCCCTAGACTCAGGCTATGGCACCTCTAGGCTTAGGCTAGGCCAATCCTAGGCTAGACTAAGGATAGGGCTCCCCTAGCCTCAGGCTAGGGCACCCGTAGGCTCAGGCTAGGACACCCCTAGGCTTAGGATAGGGTACCCAGAGGCTTAGGCTAGGGCACCCCTAGGCTTAGGCTAGGGCACCCCTAGGCGTAGGCTAAGGCTCGGGTTCCCCTAGCCTAAGGCTACGGCACCCCTAGGCTTAGGCTAGGGCACCCCTAGGCTTAGACTCGGGCAACCCTAGGCTTAGGCTAAGGTTAGGGCTCCCCTAGTCTAAGGCTAGGGCACCCCTAGGCTTAGGGTTAGGCACCCATAGGCTTAGGCTAGGGCACCCCTAGGCTTAGGCTAAGGCTAGGGGACTCCTAGGCTTAGGCGACGGCACCCCTAGTCTTAGGCTAGGGCACCCATAGCTTTAGGCTAGGGCACCACTAGGCTTAGGCTAGGGCACCCCTAAGCTTAGGCTAAGGCTAGGTCACCCCTAGGCTTAGGATAAGGCACCACAAGGCTTAAGCTAGGGCACCCCTAGGCTTAGGCTAGTGCACAACTAGGCTGAGGCTAGGGCACCCCTAAGCAGAGGCTAGGGCCCCCCATGGGCTTAGGCTAAGGCTAGGGCTACCCTAGCCTAAGGCTAGGGCACCCCTAGGCTTAGGCTAGTGCACCCCTAGGCTTAGGCTAATGCTAGGGCTCCCCTAGCCTAAGGCTAGGGCACCCATAAGCTTAGGCTGGGGCACCCCTAGGCTAAAGCTAGGGCACCCGTAGGCTTAGGCTTAGGTTAGGGCTCCCCTAGCCTAAGGCTAGGGCACCCCTAGGCTTAGCCTAGGGCACCCCTAGGCTTTGGCTAGGGCACCCCTAGGCTTAGGCTAAGGCTAAAGCTCCCCTAACCTAAGGCTAGGACACCCCTAGGCTTAAGCTAGGGCACCCCTAGGCTTTGGCTAAGTCTAGGGATCCCCTAGCCTAAGCCTAGGGCAATCCTAGGCTTAGGCTAGGGCACCCGTAGGCTTAGGCTGGGGCACCCCTAGATTTAGGCTAGGGCACCCCTAGGCTTAGGCTAGTGCTAGGCTCGCCTAGCCTAAGGCTAGGGCACCCCTAGGCTTATTCTAGGGCACCCCAAGGCTTACGCAAAGGCAACCCTAGGCTTACGCGAAGGTTAGGGCTCCCCTAGCCTAAGACTAGGGCACCTCTAGGCTTAGGCTAGGGAACCCCTAGGATTTGGCTAGGGCACCCCTAGGCTTAGGCTAAGGCTAGGGCTCTCCTAGCCTAAGGCTAGGGCACCCCTAGGCTTAGGTTGGGCACCCCTAGTCTTAGGCTAGGGCACCCCTAGGCTTAGGATTAGGCTAGGTCACCCTTATACTTAGGCTAGGGCACCCCTAGGCTTAGACTAGGGCACACCAAGGCTGAGGCTAGGGTACCCCTAAGCTGAGGCTAGGGCACCTCTAGGCTTAGGCTAAGGCTAGGGCTACCCTAGCCTAAGGCTAGGGCAACTCTAGTCTTAGGCTAGGGCACCCCTAGGCTTAGGCTAAGGCTAGGGCTCCCCTAGCCTAAGGTTAGGGCACCCCTAGGCTTAGGCTAGGGCACCCATAGACTTAGGATAGGGAACTTCTAAGTTTGGGCTAGGGCACCCCTAGACTTAGTCTAGGGCACCCCTCGGCTTAGGTTAAGGCTAGGGCTCCCCTAGCCTAAGGCTAGGCCACCTCTAGGCTTAGGCTAGGGCACCCCTAGGCTTAGGCTAAGGCTAGGGATCCCATAGCCTAAGGCTAGGGCACTCCTAGGCTTAGGCAAGGGCACCCGTAGGCTTAGGCTAGGGCACCCCTAGACTTAGGCTAGGGCACCCCTAGGCTTAGGTTTAGGCTAGAGCACCCCTAGGCTTACGCTAGGGCACCCCTAGGCTTAGGCTAGGGCAACCCAAGGCTTAGGCTAAGGCACACCTAGGCTTACGATAAGGTTAGGCCTCCCCTAGCCTAAGGCTAGGGCACCCCTAGGCTTAGGCTAGGGCAGCCCTAGGCTTAGGCTAGGGCACCCCTAGGCTTAGGCTAGGGCAGCCCTAGGCTTAGGCTAGTGCACCCCTAGGCTTAAGCTAGTGCACCCCTAGGCTTAAGCTAGGGCACCCCTAGGCTTAGGCTAAGGCTAGGGCTCCCCTAGCCTAAGGCTAGGGCACCCCTAGGCTTAGGCTAGGGCACTCCTAGGCTTAGGCTAGGGCAGCCCTAGGCTTAGGCTAGGTTACCCCTATACTTAGGCTAGGGCACCCCTAGGCTTAGGCTAGGGCACACCAAGGCTGAGGCTAGGGTACCCCTAAAATGAGGCTAGGGCACCTCTAGGCTTAGGCTAAGGCTAGGGCTACCCAAGCCTAAGGCTAGGGCAACTCTAGGCTTAGGCTAGGGCACCCCTAGGCTTAGGCTAAGGCTAGGTCTCCCCTAGCCTAAGGTTAGGGCACCCCTAGGCTTAGGCTAGGGCACCCCTAGACTTAAGCTAGGGCACCCGTAGGCTTAGGCTAAGGCTAGGGCACCCCTAGCCTAAGGCAAGGGAACCCCTAGGCTTTGGCTAGGGCACCCCTAGACTTAGGATAGGGAACTTCTAAGTTTAGGCTAGGGCACCCCTAGGCTTAGTCTAGGGCACCCCTCGGCTTAGGATAAGGGTAGGGCTCCCTTAGCCTAAGGCTAGGCCACCCCTAGGCTTAGGCTAGGGCACCGCTAGGCTTAGGTTAGGGCACCCCTAGGCTTAAGCTAGGGCACCCCTAGGCTTAGGCTAAGGCTAGGGATCCCATAGCCTAAGGCTAGGGTACTCCTAGGCTTAGGCTACGGCACCCTTAGACTTAGGCTAGGGCACCCCTAGACTTAGGATAGGGCACCCCTAAGCTTAGGTTTAGGCTAGGGCACCCCTAGGCTTAGGCTAAGGCACCCCTAGGCTTACGCTAAGGTTAGGGCTCCCCTAGCCTAAGGCTAGGGCACCTCTACGCTTAGGCTAGGGCACCCCTAGGCTTTGGCTAGGGCACCCCTAGACTTAGGCTAGGGCACCCCTCGGCTTAGGCTAGGGTACTCCTAGGCTTAGGCTAAGGCTAGGGCTCCCCTAGTCTAAGGGTAGGGCACTCCTAGGCTTAGGCTAGGGTACTCCTAGCCTTAGGCTCAGTCAAGGGCTCCCCTAGCCTACAGCTAGGGCACCCATAGGCTTGGGTTAGGACACCCCTAGGCTTAGGCTACGGCACCCCTAGGATTAGGCTAAGGCTAGGGCTCCCCGAGCATAAGGCTAGGGCAGCCCTAGGCTTAGGCTAGGACACTCCTAAGCTTAGGCTAGGGCACCCGTAGGCTTAGGCTAGGGCACCCCTAGGCTTAGACTAGGGCACTCCTAGGCTTAGGCTGAGGCTTGGGCTCCCCTAGTCTAAGGCTAAAGCACCCTTAGGTTTAGGCTATGGCACCACTAGGCTTTGGCTAGGGCACCCCTAGGTTTAGGCTAAGGCTAGGTCTCCCCTAGCCTAAGCTAGGGCACGCCTAGGCTTAGGCTAGGGCACTCCTAGGCTTAGGCTAGGGCAGCCCTAGGCTTAGCCTAAGTCTAGGGCTCCCCTAACCTAAGGCTAGGGCACCCATAGGCTTGGGCTAGGACACCCCTAGACTTAGGCTACGGCACCCCTAGGATTAGGCTAAGGCTAGGGCTCCCCGAGCCTAAGGTTAGGGCACCCCTAGGCTTAGGCTAGGACACTCCTAGACTTAGGCTAGGGCACCCATGGGTTAGGCTAGGGCACTCCTAGGCTTAGGCTGAGGCTTGGGCTCCCCTAGTCTAAGGCTAGGGCACCCTTAGGTTTAGACTAGGGCACCCCTAGGCTTAGGCTAGGGCACCCCTAGGCTTAATCTAGGCCACCCCTAGGCTTAGGCTAGGACACCACTAGGCTTAGGCTAGGGCACCCCTAGGCTTAGGTTAAGGCTAGGGCTCCCCTAGCCTAAGGCTAGGGCTCCCCTAGGCTTAGGCTTGGGCACCCCTAGGCTTAGGGTAGGGCACCCCTAGGCTTAAGCTAGGGCACCCCTAGGCTTAGGCTAAGGTTCGGGATCCCATAGCCTAAGGCTAGGGCACTCCTAGGCTTAGGCAAGGGCACCCGTAAGCTTAGGCTAGGGCACCCCTAGACTTAGGCTAGGGCACCCCTAGGCTTAGGTTTAGGCTAGGGCACCCCTAGGCTTAGGCTAGGGCACCACTAGGCTTAGGCTAGGGCAACCCAAGGCTTAGGCTAAGGCACCCCTAGGCTTACGCTAAGGTTAGGGCTCAACTAGCCTAAGGCTAGGGCACCTCTACGCTTAGGCTAGGGCACCCCTTGGCTTTGGCTAGCGCACCCCTAGGCTTAGGCTGGGCACCCCTAGGCTTAGGCTAGTGCAGCCCTAGGCTTAGGCTAGGGCACCCGTAGACTTAGGCTAGGGCAGCCCTAGGCTTAGGCTAGGGCAGCCCTAGGCTTAGGCTAGGGCACCCCTAGGCTTAGGCTAAGGCTAGGGCTCCCCTAGCCTAAGGCTAGGGCACCCCTAGGCTTAGGCTTGGGCACCCCTAGGCTTTGGCTAGGGCACCCCTGGTTTAGGCTAAGGCTAGGGCTCCCCTAGCCTAAGGCTAGGGCACCCGTAGGCTTAGGCTAGGGCACTCCTAGGCTTAGGCTAGGGCACCCTAAGCTTAGGCTAGGGCACCCCTAGACTTAGGCTAGGGCACCCCTAAGCTTAGGTTTAGGCTAGGGCACCCCTAGGCTTAGGCTAAGGCACCCCTAGGCTTACGCTAAGGTTAGGGCTCCCCTAGCCTAAGGCTAGGGCACCTCTACGCTTAGGCTAGGGCACCCCTAGGCTTTGGCTAGGGCACCCCTAGGCTTAGGATAGGGCACCCCTTGGCTTAGGCTAGGGTACTCCTAGGCTTAGGCTAAGGCTATGGCTCCCGAAGCCTAAGGGTAGGGCACTCCTAGGCTTAGGCTAGGGCAGCCCTAGGCTTAGGCTAGGGCACCCCTAGGCTTAGGCTAGGGTAGCCCTAGGCTTAGGCTCAGTCTAGGGCTCCCCTAGCCTACAGCTAGGGCACCCATAGGCTTGGGCTAGGACACCCCTAGGCTTAGGCTACGGCACACCTAGGATTAGGCTAAGGCTAGGGCTCCCCGAGCCTAAGGCTAGGGCACCCCTAGGCTTAGGCTAGGACACTCCTAAACTTAGGCTAGGGCACCCCTAGGCTTAGACTAGGGCACTCCTAGGCTTAGGCTGAGGCTTGGGCTCCCCTAGTCTAAGGCTAAGGCACCCTTAGGTTTAGGCTATGGCACCACTAGGCTTAGGCTAGGGCACCCCTAGGCTTAGGTTAAGGCTAGGGCTCCCCTAGCCTAAGGCTAGGGCTCCCGTAGGCTTAGGCTAGGGCACCCCTAGGCTTAGGTTAGGGCACTCCTAGGCTTAAGCTAGGGCACCCCTAGACTTAGGCTAAGGCTAGGGATCCCATAGCCTAAGGCTAGGGCACTCCTAGGCTTAGGCAAGGGCACCCGTAGGCTTAGGCTAGGGCACCCCTAGACTTAGGCTAGGGCACCCCTAGGCTTAGGTTTAGGCTAGAGCACCCCTAGGCTTAGGCTAGGGCACCCCTAGGCTTAGGCTAGGGCAACCCAAGGCTTAGGCTAAGGCACCCCTAGGCTTACGATAAGGTTAGGCCTCCCCTAGCCTAAGGCTAGGGCACCCCTAGGCTTAGGCTAGGGCAGCCCTAGGCTTAGGCTAGGGCACCCCTAGGCTTAGGCTAGGGCAGCCCTAGGCTTAGGCTAGGGCACCCCTAGGCTTAAGCTAGGGCACCCCTAGGCTTAGGCTAAGGCTAGGGCTCCCCTAGCCTAAGGCTAGGGCACCCCTAGGCTTAGGCTTCGGCACCCCTAGGCTTTGGCTAGGGCACCCCTAGGCTTAGGCTAAGGCTAGGTCTCCCCTAGCCTAAGGCTAGGGCACCCCTTGCTTAGGCTAGGGCACTCCTAGGCTTAGGCTAGGGCAGCCCTAGGCTTAGGCTAGGTCACCCCTATACTTAGGTTAGGGCACCCCTAGGCTTAGGCTAGGGCACACCAAGGCTGAGGCTAGGGTACCCCTAAAATGAGGCTAGGGCACCTCTAGGCTTAGGCTAAGGCAAGGGCTACCCAAGCCTAAGGCTAGGGCAACTCTAGGCTTAGGCTAAGGCTAGGTCTCCCCTAGCCTAAGGTTAGGGCACCCCTAGGCTTAGGCTAGGGCACCCCTAGACTTAAGCTAGGGCACCCGTAGGCTTAGGCTAAGGCTAGGGCACCCCTAGCCTAAGGCAAGGGAACCCCTAGGCTTTGGCTAGGGCACCCCTAGACTTAGGATAGGGAACTTCTAAGTTTAGGCTAGGGCACCCCTAGGCTTAGTCTAGGGCACCCCTCGGCTTAGGATAAGGCTAGGGCTCCCCTAGCCTAAGGCTAGGCCACCCCTAGGCTTAGGCTAGGGCACCCATAGGCTTAGGTTAGGGCACCCCTAGGCTTAAGCTAGGGCACCCCTAGGCTTAGGCTAAGGCTAGGGATCCCATAGCCTAAGGCTACGGTACTCCTAGGCTTAGGCTACGGCACCCGTAGACTTAGGCTAGGGCACCCCTAGACTTAGGATAGGGCACCCCTAAGCTTAGGTTTAGGCTAGGGCACCCCTAGGCTTAGGCTAAGGCACCCCTAGGCTTACGCTAAGGTTAGGGCTCCGCTAGCCTAAGGCTAGGGCACCTCTACGCTTAGGCTAGGGCACCCCTAGGCTTTGGCTAGGGCACCCCTAGGCTTAGGCTAGGGCACCTCTCGGCTTAGGCTAGGGTACTCCTAGGCTTAGGCTAAGGCTAGGGCTCCCCTAGTCTAAGGGTAGGGCACACCTAGGCTTAGGCTAGGGTACTCCTAAGTTTAGGCTCAGTCTAGGGCTCCCATAGCCTACAGCTAGGGCACTCATAGGCTTGGGTTAGGACACCCCTAGGCTTAGGCTACGGCACCCCTAGGATTAGGCTAAGGCTAGGGCTCCCCGAGCATAAGGCTAGGGCACCCCTAGGCTTAGGCTAGGACACTCCTAAGCTTAGGCTAGGGCACCCGTAGGCTTAGGCTAGGGCACCCCTAGGCTTAGACTAGGGCACTCCTAGGCTTAGGCTGAGGCTTGGGCTCCCCTAGTCTAAGGCTAAAGCACCCTTAGGTTTAGGCTATGGCACCACTAGGCTTTGGCTAGGGCACCCCTAGGTTTAGGCTAAGGCTAGGTCTCCCCTAGCCTAAGGCTAGGGCACCCCTAGGCTTAGGCTAGGGCACTCCTAGGCTTAGGCTAGGGCAGCCCTAGGCTTAGCCTAAGTCTAGGGCTCCCCTAACGTAAGGCTAGGGCACCCATAGGCTTGTGGTAGGACACCCCTAGACTTAGGCTACGGCACCCCTAGGATTAGGCTAAGGCTAGGGCTCCCCGAGCCTAAGGCTAGGGCACCCCTAGGCTTAGGCTAGGACACTCCTAGACTTAGGCTAGGGCACCCATAGGTTAGGCTAGGTCACTCCTAGGCTTAGGCTGAGGCTTGGGCTCCCCTAGTCTAAGGCTAGGGCACCCTTAGGTTTAGACTAGGGCACCCCTAGGCTTAGGCTAGGGCACCCCTAGGCTTAATCTAGGGCACCCCTAGGCTTAGGCTAGGACACCACTAGGCTTAGGCTAGGGCACCCCTAGGCTTAGGTTAAGACTAGGGCTCCCCTAGCCTAAGGCTAGGGCTCCCCTAGGCTTAGGCTAGGGCACCCCTAGGCTTAGGTTAGGGCACCCCTAGGCTTAAGCTAGGGCACCCCTAGGCTTAGGCTAAGGTTCGGGATCCCATAGCCTAAGGCTAGGGCACTCCTAGGCTTAGGCAAGGGCACCCGTAAGCTTAGGCTAGAGCACCCCTAGACTTAGGCTAGGGCACCCCTAGGCTTAGGTTTAGGCTAGGGCACCCCTAGGCTTAGGCTAGGGCACCCCTAGCCTTAGGCTAGGGCAACCCAAGGCTTAGGCTAAGGCACCCCTAGGCTTACGCTAAGGTTAGGGTTCCCCTAGCCTAAGGCTAGGGCACCTCTACGCTTAGGCTAGGGCACCCCTTGGCTTTGGCTAGCGCACCCCTAGGCTTAGGCTAGGGCACCCCTAGGCTTAGGCTAGGGCAGCCCTAGGCTTAGGCTAGGGCACCCCTAGGCTTAGGCTAAGGCTAGGGCTCCCCTAGCCTAAGGCTAGGGCACCCCTAGGCTTAGGCTTGGGCACCCCTAGGCTTTGGCTCGGGCACCCCTGGTTGAGGCTAAGGCTAGGGCTCCCCTAGCCTAAGGCTAGGGCACCCGTAGGCTTAGGCTAGGGCACTCCTAGGCTTAGGCTAGGGCAGCCCTAGGCTTAGGCTAGGGCACCCTAAGCTTAGGCTAGGGCAGCCCTAGGCTTAGGCTAAGTCTAGGGCTCCCCTAGCTTAAGGCTAGGGCACCCATAGGCTTGGGCTAGGGCACCACTAGGCTTAGGCTACAGCACCCCTAGGATTAGGCTAAGGCTTGGGCTCCCCTAGTCTAAGGCTAGGGCACCCTTAGGATTAGACTAGGGCACCCCTAGGCTTAGGCTAGGGCACCCGTAGGCTTAATCTAGGGCACCCCTAGGCTTAAGGTAATACACCACTAGGCTTAGGCTAGGGCACCCATAGGCTTGGGCTAGGGCACCCCTAGGCTTAGGCTAGTGCACCCCTAGGCTTAGGCTAAGGCTAGGGCTTCCCTAGCCTAAGGCTAGGGCACCCATAGGCTTGAGCTAGGGCACCCCTAGGCTTAGGCTACAGCACCCCTAGGATTAGGCTAAGGCTAAGTCTCCCAGAGCCTAAGGCTAGGGCACCCCTAGGCTTAGGCTAGGATACTCCTAGGCTTAGGCTAGGGCATCCCTACCCTTAGGCTAGGGCACCCCTAGGCTTAGGCTAAGGCTTGGGCTCCCCTAGTCTAAGGCTAGGGCACCCCTAGGCTTAGGTTAAGGCACCCTTAGGTTTAGGCTAGGGCACCCGTAGGCTTAGGCTAGGGCACCCCTAGGCTTAGGCTAGTGCACACCTAGGCTTAGGCTAAGGCTAGGGCTTCCCTAGGCTTAGGCTAGGGCTTCCCTAGGCTTAGGCTAGGGTACCCCTAGGCTTAGGTATGGAACCCCTAGGCTTAGGTTAGGGCACCACTATGCTTAGGCTAGGGCACCCCTAGGCTTAGGCTAGGGCACCCCTAGGCTTAGGCTAAGACTAGGGCTCCTCTAGCCTAACGCTAGGGCATCCCTAGGCTTGGGCTAGGGCACCCCTAGGCTTAGGCTAGGGCACCCCTAGGTTTAGGCTCGGGCACTCCTAGGCTTCGGCTAAGGCGAGGACTCCCCTAGCCTAAGCATAAGGCACCCCTAGGCTTAGACTAAGGCTTGGGCTCCCATTGCCTAAGGCTAGGGCACCCCTAAGCTTAGGCTAGGGCACCCCTAGATTTAGGCTAGGGCACCCCTAGGCTTAGGCTAAGACTAGGGCTCCTCTAGCCTAACGCTAGGGCATCCCTAGGCTTGGGCTAGGGCACCCCTAGGCTTAGGCTAGGGAACCCCTAGGTTTAGGCTCGGGCACCCCTAGGCTTCGGCTAAGGCGAGGACTCCCCTAGCCTAAGCATAAGGCACCCCTAGGCTTAGACTAAGGCTAGGGCTCCCATTGCCTAAGGCTAGGGCACCCCTAAGCTTAGGCTATGGCACCCCTAGATTTAGACTAGGGTGCCCCTAGGCTTAAGCTAAGGCTAGGGCTCCCCTGGTCGAAGGCTAGGGCACCCCTAGGCTTAGGCTAGGGCACCCCTAGGCTTAGGCTAGGACAACCTTAGGCTTAGGCTAGGGCAATCCTAGTCTAGACTAAGGCTAGGGCTCCTCTAGCCTCAGGCTAGGGCACCCATAGGCTCAGG
The DNA here is from genome assembly GCF_050624435.1 of Tenrec ecaudatus. Classification (NCBI taxonomy): domain Eukaryota; kingdom Metazoa; phylum Chordata; class Mammalia; order Afrosoricida; family Tenrecidae; genus Tenrec; species Tenrec ecaudatus. The sequence goes on along the minus strand of NW_027459222.1, from coordinate 64,632 downwards.
CTACGGCTCCCCTACACTAAGGCTAGGGCACCCCTAGATTTAGGCTAGGGCACCCCTAGGTTTAGGCTAGGGCACCCCTAGGTTTGGCTGGGGCACCCCTAGGCTTAGACTAGGGCACCTCAAGGCTTAGGCTAAGGCTTGGGCTCCCCTAGCCTAAGGCTACGGCACCCCTAGGCTCAGGCTAGGGCACCCTGAGGCTTAGGCTAGGGCACACCTAGGCTTAGGAAAAGGCTAGGGCTCCCCTAGCCTAAGGCTAGGCCACCTCTAGGCTTAGGCTAGGGCACACCTAGGCTTAGGCTAGGGCACCCCTAGGCTTAAGCTAGGGCCCCCCTAGGGTTAGGCTAAGGCTACGGCTCCCCTAGCCTCATAGTGCACCCCTAGACTCAGGCTATGGCACCCCTAAGCTTTGGCTAGGGCACCCCTAGGGTTAGGCTAGGGCACCCCTAGGCTTAGGCTAGGGCACCCCTAGGCTTAGGCTAAGGCTAGGGCTCCCCTAGCCTAAGGCTAGAGCACCCCTAGGCTTAGGCTAGGGCACCCCTAGGCTTAAGGTAGGCCATCCCAAGGCTTAGGCTAGGGCACCCCTAGGCTTAGGCTAAAGCTAGGGCTAACCTAGGCTTAGCCTAAGGCACCCCTAGGCTTAGGCTAGGGAACCCCTAGACTAAGGCTAGGGCACCCCTAGGCTTAGGCTAGGGCACCCCTAGTCTTAGGCTAGGGCACCCCTACACTTAGGCTAAGGCAACGGCACCCTTAGTCTCAGGCTAGGGCACCCGTTAGCTTAAGGCTAGGACACCCCAAGGCTTAGGCTAGGGCACCCCTAGGCTTAGGCTAGGGGTCCCCTAGGCTTAGGCTAAGGCTGCGGCTCCCCTTGCCTCAGGCTAGTGCACCCCTAGACTCAGGCTATGGCACCCCTAAGCTTAGGTTAGGGCACCCCTAGGCTTAGGCTAGGGCACCCTTAGGCTTAGGCTAGGGCTCCCCTAGCCTAAGGCTAGAGCACCCCTAGGCTTAGGCTAAGGCTAGGGCTAACCTAGGCTTAGGCTAGGGCACCCCTAGGCTTAGGCTAGGGAACCCCTAGACTAAGGCTAGGGCACCACTAGGCTTAGGCTAGGGCACCCCTAGTCTTAGGCTAGGGCACCCCTAGACTCAGGCTAGGCCACCCGTTAGCTTAGGCTAGGACAATCCTAGGCTTAGGCTAAGTCTAGGGCTCCCCTATCCTCAGGCTAGGGCACCCCTAGGCTCAGGCTAGGGCTCCCCTAGGCTTAGGCTAGGTCTCCCCTCGACTTAGGCTAAGGCTGCGGCTGCCCTTGCCTCAGGCTAGTGCACCCCTAGACTCAGGCTATGGCACCCCTAGGCTTAGGCTAAGGCAATCCTAGGCTAGACTAACGTTAGGACTCCCCTAGTCTCAGGCTAGAGCACCCCTAGACTTAGGCTAGGGCACCCCTAGGATTAGGCTAGGGCACCCGTAGGCTTAGGCTAGGCCACACCTAGGCTTAGGCTAAGGCTAGGCTCCCCTAGCCTAAGGCTAGAGCACCCCTAGGCTTAGGCTAGGGTACCCCTAGGCTTAGACAAAGGCACCCCTACTCTTAGGCTAGGGCACCACTAGGCTTTGGCAAAGGCACCCCTAGGCTTAGGCTAGGGCACCCCAAGGCTTAGGCTAGGGCATCCCTAGGCTTAGGCTAGGGCACACCAAGGCTTAGGCTAGGGCACCCCTAGGCTTTGGCTAGGGAACCCCTAGGCTTAGGATAGGGAACTTCGAAGCTTAGGCTTGGGCACCCCTAGGCTTATGCTTGGGCACCCCTAGGCTTATGCTAAGGCTAGGGCTCCCCTAGCCTAAGGCTAGGGCACCCCTAGGCTTAGGCTAGGGCACCCCTAGGCTTAGTCTAGGGCACCCCTAGGCTTTGGCTAGGGAACCCCTAGGCTTAGGATAGGGAACTTCGAAGCTTAGGCTAGGGCACCTCTAGGCTTAGGCTAGGGCACCCCTAGACTTAGGCTAAGGCTCGGGCTCCCCTAGCCTAAGGCTAGGGCACCCCTAGGCTTAGGCTAGGGCACCCCTAGGCTTAGGCTAGGGCACCCCTAGGCTTAAGCTAGGGTACCCCTAGGCTTAGGCTAGTGCACCACTAGGCTGAGGCTAGGGCACTCCTAAGCAGAGGCTAGGGCACCCCTGGGCTTAGGCTAAGGCTAGGGCTACCCTAGCCTAAGGCTAGGGCACCCCTAGGCTTAGGCTAGGGCACCCCTAGGCTTTGGCTAGGGAACCCCTAGGCTTAGGATAGGGAACTTCTAAGCTTAGGTAGGGCACCCCTAGGCTTAGGCTAGGGCACCCCTAGGCTTAGGCTAAGGCTAAAGCTCCCCTAACCTAAGGCTACGACACCCCTAGGCTTTGGCTAGGGCACCCCTAGGCTTAGGCTAGAGCAACCCTAGGCTTAAGCTAGGGCACCCCTAGGCTTCGGCTAAGTCTAGGGATCCCCTAGCCTAAGCCTAGGGCAATCCTATGCTTAGGCTAGGGCACCCGTAGGCTTAGGCTGGGGCACCCCTAGATTTAGGCTAGGGCACCCCTAGGCTTAGGCTAGTGCTAGGCTCGCCTAGCCTAAGGCTAGGGCACCCCTAGGCTTATTCTAGGGCACCCCAAGGCTTACGCAAAGGCAACCCTAGGCTTACGCGAAGGTTAGGGCTCCCCTAGCCTAAGACTAGGGCACCTCTAGGCTTAGGCTAAGGAACCCCTAGGCTTTGGCTAGGGCACCCCTAGGCTTAGGCTAAGGCTAGGGCTCTCCTAGCCTAAGGCTAGGGCACCCCTAGGCTTAGGTTGGGCACCCCTAGTCTTAGGCTAGGGCACCCCTAGGCTTAGGCTTAGGCTAGGTCACCCCTATACTTAGGCTAGGGCACCCCTAGGCTTAGACTAGGGCACACCAAGGCTGAGGCTAGGGTACCCCTAAGCTGAGGCTAGGGCACCTCTAGGCTTAGGCTAAGGCTAGGGCTACCCTAGCCTAAGGCTAGGGCAACTCTAGTCTTAGGCTAGGGCACCCCTAGGCTTAGGCTAAGGCTAGGGCTCCCCTAGCCTAAGGTTAGGGCACCCCTAGGCTTAGGCTAGGGCACCCCTAGACTTAAGCTAGGGCACCCGTAGGCTTAGGCTAAGGCTAGGGCACCCCTAGCCTAAGGCAAGGGAACCCCTAGGCTTTGGCTAGGGCACCCCTAGACTTAGGATAGGGAACTTCTAAGTTTAGGCTGGGGCACCCCTAGGCTTAGTCTAGGGCACCCCACGGCTTAGGCTAAGGCTAGGGCTCCCCTAGCCTAAGGCTAGGCCACCCCTAGGCTGAGGCTAGGGCACCCCTAGGCTTAGGCTACGGCACCCTTAGACTTAGGCTAGGGCACCCCTAGACTTAGGCTAGGGCACCCCTAAGCTTAGGTTTAGGCTAGGGCACCCCTAGGCTTAGGCTAAGGCACCCCTAGGCTTACGCTAAGGTTAGGGCTCCCCTAGCCTAAGGCTAGGGCACCTCTACGCTTAGGCTAGGGCACCCCTAGGCTTTGGCTAGGGCACTCCTAGGCTTAGGCTAGTGCACCCCTAGGCTTAGGCTAGGGTACTCCTAGGCTTAGGCTAAGGGTAGGGCTCCCCTAGCCTAAAGGTAGGGCACTCCTAGGCTTAGGCTAGGGCAGCCCTAGGCTTAGGCTAGGGCACCCCTAGGCTTAGGCTAGGGCAGCCCTAGGCTTAGGCTCAGTCTAGGGCTCCCCTAGCCTACAGCTAGGGCACCCATAGGCTTGGGCTAGGACACCCCCAGGCTTTGGCTACGGCACCCCTAGGATTAGGCTAAGGCTAGGGCTCCCCGAGCCTAAGGCTAGGGCACCCCTAGGCTTAGGCTAGGACACTCCTAAACTTAGGCTAGGGCACCCCTAGGCTTAGACTAGGGCACTCCTAGGCTTAGGCTGAGGCTTGGGCTCCCCTAGTCTAAGGCTAAGGCACCCTTAGGTTTAGGCTATGGCACCACTAGGCTTAGGCTAGGACACCCCTAGGCTTAGGTTAAGGCTAGGGCTCCCCTAGGCTTAGGCTAGGGCACCCCTAGGCTTAGGTTAGGGCACCCCTAGGCTTAAGCTAGGGCACCCCTAGACTTAGGCTAAGGCTAGGGATCCCAAAGCCTAAGGGTAGGGCACTCCTAGGCTTAGGCAAGGGCACCCGTAGGCTTAGGCTAGGGCACCCCTGGACTTAGGCTAGGGCACCCCTAGGCTTAGGTTTAGGCTAGAGCACCCCTAGGCTTAGGCTAGGGCACCCCTAAGCTTAGGCTAGGGCAACCCAAGGCTTAGGCTAAGGCACCCCTAGGCTTACGATAAGGTTAGGCATCCCCTAGCCTAAGGCTAGGGCAGCCCTAGGCTTAGGCTAGGGCACCCCTAGGCTTAGGCTAGGGCAGCCCTAGGCTTAGGCTAGGGCACCCCTAGGCTTAAGCTAGGGCACCCCTAGGCTTAGGCTAAGGCTAGGGCTCCCCTAGCCTAAGGCTAGGGCACCCCTAGGCTTAGGCTTCGGCACCCCTAGGCTTTGGCTAGGGCACCCCTAGGTTTAGGCTAAGGCTAGGTCTCCCCTAGCCTAAGGCTAGGGCACCCCTAGGCTTAGGCTAGGGCACTCCTAGGCTTAGGCTAGGGCAGCCCTAGGCTTAGGCTAGGTCACCCCTATACTTAGGCTAGGGCACCCCTAGGCTTAGGCTAGGGCACACCAAGGCTGAGGCTAGGGTACCCTTAAACTGAGGCTAGGGCACCTCTAGGCTTAGGCTAAGGCTATGGCTACCCTAGCCTAAGGCTAGGGCAACTCTAGTCTTAGTCTAGGGCACTCCTAGGCTTAGGCTAAGGCTAGGGCTCCCCTAGCCTAAGGGTAGGGCACCCCTAGGCTTAGGCTAGGGCACCCCTAGACTTAAGCTAGGGCACCCGTAGGCTTAGGCTAAGGCTAGGGCACCCCTAGCCTAAGGCAAGGGAACCCCTAGGCTTTGGCTAGGGCACCCCTAGACTTAGGATAGGGAACTTCTAAGTTTAGGCTGGGGCACCCCTAGGCTTAGTCTAGGGCACCCCACGGCTTAGGCTAAGGCTAGGGCTCCCCTAGCCTAAGGCTAGGCCACCCCTAGGCTGAGGCTAGGGCACCCCTAGGCTTAGGCTACGGCACCCTTAGACTTAGGCTAGGGCACCCCTAGACTTAGGCTAGGGCACCCCTAAGCTTAGGTTTAGGCTAGGGCACCCCTAGGCTTAGGCTAAGGCACCCCTAGGCTTACGCTAAGGTTAGGGCTCCCCTAGCCTAAGGCTAGGGCACCTCTACGCTTAGGCTAGGGCACCCCTAGGCTTTGGTTAGGGCACTCCTAGGCTTAGGGTAGGGCACCCCTAGGCTTAGGCTAGGGTACTCCTAGGCTTAGGCTAACGGTAGGGCTCCCCTAGCCTAAAGGTAGGGCACTCCTAGGCTTAGGCTAGGGCAGCCCTAGGCTTAGGCTAGGGCACCCCTAGGCTTAGGCTAGGGCAGCCCTAGGCTTAGGCTCAGTCTAGGGCTCCCCTAGCCTACAGCTAGGGCACCCATAGGCTTGGGCTAGGACACCCCCAGGCTTAGGCTACGGCACCCGTAGGATTAGGCTAAGGCTAGGGCTCCCCGAGCCTAAGGCTAGGGCACCCCTAGGCTTAGGCTAGGACACTCCTAAACTTAGGCTAGGGCACTCCTAGGCTTAGTCTGAGGCTTGGGCTCCCCTAGTCTAAGGCTAAGGCACCCTTAGGTTTAGGCTATGGCACCACTAGGCTTAGGCTAGGACACCCCTAGGCTTAGGTTAAGGCTAGGGCTCCCCTAGGCTTAGGCTAGGGCACCCCTAGGCTTAGGTTAGGGCACCCCTAGGCTTAAGTTAGGGCACCCCTAGACTTAGGCTAAGGCTAGGGATCCCATAGCCTAAGGGTAGGGCACTCCTAGGCTTAGGCAAGGGCACCCGTAGCCTTAGGCTAGGGCACCCCTAGGCTTAGGTTTAGGCTAGAGCAACCCTAGGCTTAGGCTAGGGCACCCCTAGGCTTAGGCTAGGGCAACCCAAGGCTTAGGCTAAGGCACCCCTAGGCTTACGATAAGGTTAGGCATCCCCTAGCCTAAGGCTAGGGCACCTCTACGCATAGGCTAGGGCTCCCATAGGCTTTGGCTAGCGCACCCCTAGGCTTAGGCTAGGGCACCCCTAGGCTTAGGCTAGGGCAGCCCTAGGCTTAGGCTAGGGCACCCCTAGGCTTAGGCTAGGGCAGCCCTAGACTTAGGCTAGGGCACCCCTAGGCTTAAGCTAGGGCACCCCTAGGCTTAGGCTAAGGCTAGGGCTCCCCTAGCCTAAGGCTAGGGCACCCCTAGGCTTAGGCTTCGGCACCCCTAGGCTTTGGCTAGGGCACCCCTAGGTTTAGGCTAAGGCTAGGTCTCCCCTAGCCTAAGGCTAGGGCACCCCTAGGCTTAGGCTAGGGCACTCCTAGGCTTAGGCTAGGGCAGCCCTAGGCTTAGGCTAGGTCACCCCTATACTTAGGCTAGGGCACCCCTAGGCTTAGGCTAGGGCACACCAAGGCTGAGGCTAGGGTACCCTTAAACTGAGGCTAGGGCACCTCTAGGCTTAGGCTAAGGCTAGGGCTACCCAAGCCTAAGGCTAGGGCAACTCTAGGCTTAGGCTAGGGCACCCCTAGGCTTAGGCTAAGGCTAGGGCTCCCCTAGCCTAAGGTTGGGGAACCCCTAGGCTTAGGCTAGGGCACCCCTAGACTTAAACTAGGGCACCCGTAGGCTTAGGCTAAGGCTAGGGCACCCCTAGCCTAAGGCAAGGGAACCCCTAGGCTTTGGCTAGGGCACCTCTAGACTTAGGATAGGGAACTTCTAAGTTTAGGCTAGGGCACCCCTAGGCTTAATCTAGGGCAACCCTCGGCTTAGGATAAGGCTAGGGCTCCCCTAGCCTAAGGCTAGGCCACCCCTAGGCTTAGGCTAGGGCAGCCCTAGGCTTAGGTTAGGGCACCCCTAGACTTAGGCTAGGGCACCCCTAAGCTTAGGTTTAGGCTAGGGCACCCCTAGGCTTAGGCTAAGGCACCCCTAGGCTTACGCTAAGGTTAAGGCTCCCCTAGCCTAAGGTTAGGGCACCTCTACGCTTAGGCTAGGGCACCCCTAGGCTTTGGCTAGGGCACCCCTCGGCTTAGGGTAAGGTACTCCTAGGCTTAGGCTAAGGCTAGGGCTCCCCTAGTCTAAGGGTAGGGCACTCCTAGGCTTAGGCTAGGGTACTCCTAGGCTTAGGCTAAGGCTAGGGCTCCCCTAGCCTACAGCTAGGGCACCCATAGGCTTGGGTTAGGACACCCCTAGGCTTAGGCTACGGCACCCCTAGGATTAGGCTAAGGCTAGGGCTCCCCGAGCATAAGGCTAGGGCACCCCTAGGCTTAGGCTAGGACACTCCTAAGCTTAGGCTAGGGCACCCGTAGGCTTAGGCTAGGGCACCCCTAGGCTTAGACTAGGGCACTCCTAGGCTTAGGCTGAGGCTTGGGCTCCCCTAGTCTAAGGCTAAAGCACCCTTAGGGTTAGGCTATGACACCACTAGGCTTTGGCTAGGGCACCCCTAGGTTTAGGCTAAGGCTAGGTCTCCCCTAGCCTAAGGCTAGGGCACCCCTAGGCTTAGGCTAGGGCACTCCTAGGCTTAGGCTAGGGTAGCCCTAGGGTTAGCCTAAGCCTAGGGCTCCCCTAACCTAAGGCTAGGGCACCCATAGGTTAGGCTAGGGCACTCCTAGGCTTAGGCTGAGGCTTGGGCTCCCCTAGTCTAAGGCTAGGGCACCCTTAGGTTTAGACTAGGGCACCCCTAGGCTTAGGCTAGGGCACCCCTAGGCTTAATCTAGGGCACCCCTAGGCTTAGGCTAGGACACCACTAGGCTTAGGCTAGGGCACCCCTAGGCTTAGGTTAAGGCTAGGGCTTCCCTAGCCTAAGGCTAGGGATCCCCTAGGCTTAGGCTAGGGCACCCCTAGGCTTAAGCTAGGGCACCCCTAGGCTTAGGCTAAGGCTAGGGATCCCATAGCCTAAGGCTAGGGCACTCCTAGGCTTAGGCAAGGGCACCCGTAAGCTTAGGCTAGGGCACCCCTAGACTTAGGCTAGGGCACCCCTAGGCTTAGGTTTAGGCTAGGGAACCCCTAGGCTTAGGCTAGGGCACCCCTAGGCTTAGGCTAGGGCAACCCAAGGCTTAAGCTAAGGCACCCCAAGGCTTACGCTAAGGTTAGGGCTCCCCTAGCCTAAGGCTAGGGCACCTCTACGCTTAGGCTAGGGCACCCCTAGGCTTTGGCTAGCGCACCCCTAGGCTTAGGCTAGGGCACCCCTAGGCTTAGGCTAGTGCAGCCCTAGGCTTAGGCTAGGGCACCCGTAGACTTAGGCTAGGGCAGCCCTAGGCTTAGGCTAAGGCAGCCCTAGGCTTAGGCTAGGGCACCCCTAGGCTTAGGCTAAGGCTAGGGCTCCCCTAGCCTAAGGCTAGGGCACCCCTAGGCTTAGGCTTGGGCACCCCTAGGCTTTGGCTAGGGCACCCCTGGTTTAGGCTAAGGCTAGGGCTCCCCTAGCCTAAGGCTAGGGCACCCCTAGGCTTAGGCTAGGGCACTCCTAGGCTTAGGCTAGGGAAGCCCTAGGCTTAGGCTAGGGCACCCTAGGCTTAGGCTAGGGCAGCCCTAGGCTTAGGCTAAGTCTAGGGCTCCCCTACCCTAAGGCTAAGGCACACATAGGCTTGGGCTAGGGCACCCCTAGGCTTAGGCTACAGCACCCCTAGGATTAGGCTAAGGCTTGGGCTCCCCTAGAATAAGGCTAGGGCACCCTTAGGATTAGACTAGGGCACCCCTAGGCTTAGGCTAGGGCACCCCTAGGCTTAATCTAGGGCACCCCTAGGCTTAAGGTAGGACACCACTAGGCTTAGGCTAGGGCACCCATAGGCTTGGGCTAGGGCACCCCTAGGCTTAGGCTAGTGCACCCCTAGGCTTAGGCTAAGGCTAGGGCTTCCCTAGCCTAAGGCTAGGGCACCCATAGGCTTGAGCTAGGGCACCCCTAGGCTTAGGCTACAGCACCCCTAGGATTAGGCTAAGGCTAAGGCTCCCAGAGCCTAAGGCTAGGGCACCCCTAGGCTTAGGCTAGGATACTCCTAGGCTTAGGCTAGGGCACCCCTACGCTTAGGCTAGGGCACCCCTAGGCTTAGGCTGAGGCTTGGGCTCCCCTAGTCTAAGGCTAGGGCACCCCTAGGCTTAGGCCAGGAAACCAGTAGGCTTAGGCTAGGGCACCCCTAGGATTAGGCTAAGGCTAGGGCTCCCCTAGCCTAAGGCTAGGGCACCCCTAGGCTTAGGTTAAGGCACCCTTAGGCTTAGGCTAGGGCACCCGTAGGCTTAGACTAGGGCACCCCTAGGCTTAGGCTAGTGTACCCCTAGGCTTAGGCTAGGGCACCCCTAGGCTTAGGCTAGGGCACCCCTAGACTTAGGCTAGAGCACCCCTAGGCTTAGGTTTAGGCTAGAGCACCCCTAGGCTTAGGCTAGGGCACCACTAGGCTTAGGCTAGGGCAACCCAAGGCTTAGGCTAAGGCACCCCTAGGCTTCCGATAAGGTTAGGCCTCCCCTAGCCTAAGGCTAGGGCACCTCTACGCTTAGGCTAGGGCTCCCCTAGGCTTTGGCTAGCGCACGCCTAGGCTTAGGCTAGGGAACCCCTAGGCTTAGGCTAGGGTAGCCCTAGGCTTAGGCTAGGGCACCCCTAGGCTTAGGCTAGGGCAGCCCTAGGCTTAGGCTAGGGCACCCCTAGGCTTAAGCTAGGGCACCCCTAGGCTTAGGCTAAGGCTAGGGCTCCCCTAGCCTAAGGCTAGGGCACTCCTAGGCTTAGGCAAGGGCACCCGTAGGCTTAGGCTAGGGCACCCCTAGACTTAGGCTAGGGCACCCCTAGGCTTAGGTGTAGGCTAGAGCACCCCTAGGCTTAGGCTAGGGCACCCCTAGGCTTAGGCTAGGGCAACCCAAGGCTTAGGCTAAGGCACCCCTAGGCTTACGACAAGGTTAGGCCTCCCCTAGCCTAAGGCTAGGGCACCTCTACGCTTAGGCTAGGGCACCCCTAGGCTTAGGCTAGGGCATCCCTAGGCTTAGGCTAGGGTACTCCTAGGCTTAGGCTCAGTCTAGGGCTCCCCTAGCCTACAGCTAGGGCACCCATAGGCTTGGGCTAGAACACCCCTAGGCTTAGGCTACAGCACCCCTAGGATTAGGCTAAGGATAGGGCTCCCCGAGCCTAAGGCTAGGGCACCCCTAGGCTTAGGCTAGGACACTCCTAAACTTAGGCTAGGGCACCCCTAGGCTTAGACTAGGGCACTCCTAGGCTTAGGCTGAGGCTTGGGCTCCCCTAGTCTAAGGGTAAGGCACCCTTAGGTTTAGGCTATGGCACCACTAGGCTTAGACTAGGGCACCCCTAGGCTTAGGTTAAGGCTAGGGCTCCCCTAGCCTAAGGCTAGGGCTCCCCTAGGCTTAGGCTAGGGCACCCCTAGGCTTAGGTTAGGGCACCACTAGGCTTAAGCTAGGGCACCCCTAGACTTAGGCTAAGGCTAGGGATCCCATAGCCTAAGGCTAGGGCACTCCTAGGCTTAGGCAAGGGCACCCGTAGGCTTAGGCTAGGGCACCCCTAGACTTAGGCTAGGGCACCCCTAGGCTTAGGTTTAGGCTAGAGCACCCCTAGGCTTAGGCTAGGGCACCCCTAGGCTTAGGCTAGGGCAACCCAAGGCTTAGGCTAAGGCACCCCTAGGCTTACGATAAGGTTAGGCCTCCCCTAGCCTAAGGCTAGGGCACCTCTACGCTTAGGCTAGGGCACCCCTAGGCTTTGGCTAGGGCACCCCTAGGCTTAGGCTAGGGCACCCCTAGGCTTAGGCTAGGGTACTCCTAGGCTTAGGCTAAGGCTAAGGCTCCCCTAGCCTAAGTGTAGGGCACTCCTAGGCTTAGGCTAGGGTAGCCCTAGGCTTAGGCTAGGGCACCCCTAGGCTTAGGCTAGGGCAGCCCTAGGCTTAGGCTCAGTCTAGGGCTCCCCTAGCCTACAGCTAGGGCACCCATAGGCTTGGGCTAGAACACCCCTAGGCTTAGGCTACGGCACCCTTAGGATTAGGCTAAGGATAGGGCTCCCCGAGCCTAAGGCTAGGGCACCCCTAGGCTTAGGCTAGGACACTCCTAAACTTAGGCTAGGGCACCCCTAGGCTTAGACTAGGGCACTCCTAGGCTTAGGCTGAGGCTTGGGCTCCCCTAGTCTAAGGCTAAGGCACCCTTAGGTTTAGGCTATGGCACCACTAGGCTTAGGCTAGGGCACCCCTAGGCTTAGGTTAAGGCTAGGGCTCCCCTAGCCTATGGCTAGGGCTCCCCTAGGCTTAGGCTAGGGCACCCCTAGGCTTAGGTTAGGGCACCCCTAGGCTTAAGCTAGGGCACCCCTAGACTTAGGCTAAGGCTAGGGATCCCATAGCCTAAGGCTAGGGCACTCCTAGGCTTAGGCAAGGGCACCCGTAGGCTTAGGCTAGGGCACCCCTAGACTTAGGCTAGGGCACCCCTAGGCTTAGGTTTAGGCTAGAGCACCCCTAGACTTAGGCTAGGGCACCCCTAGGCTTAGGCTAGGGCAACCCAAGGCTTAGGCTAAGGCACCCCTAGGCTTACGATAAGGTTAGGCCTCCCCTAGCCTAAGGCTAGGGCACCTCTACGCTTAGGCTAGGGCTCCCCTAGGCTTTGGCTAGCGCACCCCTAGTCTTAGGCTAGGGCACCCCTAGGCTTAGGCTAGGGCACCCCTAGGCTTAGGCTTGGGCAGCCCTAGGCTTAGGCTAGGGCACCCCTAGGCTTAAGCTAGGGACCCCTAGGCTTAGGCTAAGGCTAGGGCTCCCCTAGCCTAAGGCTAGGGCACCCCTAGGCTTAGGCTTCGGCACCCCTAAGCTTTGGCTAGGGCACCCCTAGGTTTAGGCTAAGGCTAGGTCTCCCCTAGCCTAAGGCTAGGGCACCCCTAGGCTTAGGCTAGGGCACTCCTAGGCTTAGGCTAGGGCAGCCCTAGGCTTAGGCTAGGTCACCCCTATACTTAGGCTAGGGCACCCCTAGGCTTAGGCTAGGGCACACCAAGGTTGAGGCTAGGGTACCCCTAATCTGAGACTAGGGCACCTCTAGGCTTAGGCTAAGGCTAGGGCTACCCAAGCCTAAGGCTAGGGCACTCTAGGCTTAGGCTAGGGCACCCCTCGGCTTAGGCTAAGGCTAGGGCTCCCCTAGCCTAAGGCAAGGGAACCCCTAGGCTTTGGCTAGGGCACCCCTAGACTTAGGATAGGGAACTTTTAAGTTTAGGCTAGGGCACCCCTAGGCTTAGTCTAGGGCACCCCTCGGCTTAGGATAAGGCTAGGGCTCCCCTAGCCTAAGGCTAGGCCACCCCTAGGCTTAGGCTAGGGCACCCCTAGGCTTAGGTTAGGGCACCCCTAGGCTTAAGCTAAGGCACCCCTAGGCTTAGGCTAAGGCTAGGGATCCCATAGCCTAAGGCTAGGGCACTCCTAGGCTTAGGCTACGTCCCCCGTAGACTTAGGCTAGGGCACCCCTAGACTTAGGCTAGGGCACCCCTAAGCTTAGGTTTAGGCTAGGGCACCCCTAGGCTTAGGCTAAGGCACCCCTAGGCTTACGCTAAGGTTAGGGCTCCCCTAGCCTAAGGCTAGGGCACCTCTACGCTTAGGCTAGGGCACCCCTAGGCTTTGGCTAGGGCACCCCTAGGCTTAGGCTAGGGCACCCCTCGGCTTAGGCTAGGGTACTCCTAGGCTTAGGCTAAGGCTAGGGCTCCCCTAGCCTACAGCTAGGGCACCCATAGGCTTGGGTTAGGACACCCCTAAGCTTAGGCTACGGCACCCCTAGGATTAGGCTAAGGCTACGGCTCCCCGAGCATAAGGCTAGGGCACCCCTAGGCTTAGGCTAGGCCACTCCTAAGCTTAGGCTAGGGCACCCGTAGGCTTAGGCTAGGGCACCCCTAGGCTTAGACTAGGGCACTCCTAGGCTTAGGCTGAGGCTTGGGCTCCCCTAGTCTAAGGCTAAAGCACCCTTAGGTTTAGGCTATGGCACCTCTAGGCTTTGGCTAGGGCACCCCTAGATTTAGGCTAAGGCTAGGTCTCCCCTAGCCTAAGGCTAGGGCACCCTTAGGCTTAGGCTAGGGCACTCCTAGGCTTAGGCTAGGGCAACCCTAGGCTTAGCCTAAGCCTAGGGCTCCCCTAACCTAAGGCTAGGGCACCCATAGTCTTGGGCTAGGACACCCCTAGACTTAGGCTACGGCACCCCTAGGATTAGGCTAAGGATAGGGCTCCCCGAGCCTAAGGCTAGGGCACCCCTAGGCTTAGGCTAGGACACTCCTAGACTTAGGCTAGGGCACCCATAGGTTAGGCTAGGGCACTCCTAGGCTTAGGCTGAGGCTTGGGCTCCCCTAGTCTAAGGCTAGGGCACACTTAGGTTTAGACTAGGGCACCCCTAGGCTTAGGCTAGGGCACCCCTAGGCTTAATCTAGGGCACCCCTAGGCTTAGGCTAGGACACCACTAGGCTTAGGCTAGGGCAGCCCTAGGCTTAGGTTAAGGCTAGGGCTCCCCTAGCCTAAGGCTAGGGATCCCCTAGGCTTAGGCTAGGGCACCCCTAGGCTTAGGTTAGGGCACCCCTAGGCTTAAGCTAGGGCACCCCTAGGCTTAGGCTAAGGCTAGGGATCCCATAGCCTAATGCTAGGGCACTCCTAGGCTTAGGCAAGGGCACCCGTAAGCTTAGGCTAGGGCACCCCTAGACTTAGGCTAGGGCACCCCTAGGCTTAGGTTTAGGCTAGGGCACCCCTAGGCTTAGGCTAGGGCAACCCAAGGCTTAGGCTAAGGCACCCCTAGGCTTACGCTAAGGTTAGGGCTCCCCTAGCCTAAGGCTAGGGCACCTCTACGCTTAGGCTAGGGCACCCCTAGGCTTTCGCTAGGGCACCCCTAGGCTTAGGCTAGGGCACCCCTAGGCTTAGGCTAGTGCAGCCCTAGGCTTAGGCTAGGGCACCCGTAGACTTAGGCTAGTGCAGCCCTAGGCTTAGGCTAGGGCAGCCCTAGGCTTAGGCTAGTGCACCCCTAGGCTTAGGCTAAGGCTAGGGCTCCCCTAGCCTAAGGCTAGGGCACCCCTAGGCTTAGGCTTGGGCACCCCTAGGCTTTGGCTAGGGCACCCCTGGTTTAGGCTAAGGCTAGGGCTACCCTAGCCTAAGGCTAGGGCACCCCTAGGCTTAGGCAAGGGCACTCCTAGGCTTAGGCTAGGGCAGCCCTAGGCTTAGGCTAGGGCACCCTAGGCTTAGGCTAGGGCAGCCCTAGGCTTAGGCTAAGTCTAGGGCTCCCCTAGCCTAAGGCTAGGTCACCCATAGGCTTGGGCTAGGGCACCCCTACGCTTAGGCTACAGCACCCCTAGGATTAGGCTAAGGCTTGGGCTCCCCTAGTCTAAGGCTAGGGGACCCTTAGTATTAGACTAGGGCACCCTTAGGCTTAGGCTAGGGCACCCCTAGGCTTAATCTAGGGCACCCCTAGGCTTAAGGTAGGACACCACTAGGCTTAGGCTAGGGCACCCATAGGCTTGGGCTAGGGCACCCCTAAGCTTAGGCTAGTGCACACCTAGGCTTAGGCAAAGGCTAGGGCTTCCCTAGCCTAAGGCTAGGGCACCCATAGGCTTGAGCTAGGGTACCCCTAGGCTTAGGCTACAGCACCCCTAGGATTAGGCTAAGGCTAAGGCTCCCAGAGCCTAAGGCTAAGGCACCCCTAGGCTTAGGCTAGGATACTCCTAGGCTTAGGCTAGGGCACCCCTACGCTTAGGCTAGGACACCCCTAGGCTTAGGCTAAGGCTTGGGCTCCCCTAGTCTAAGGCTAGGGCACCCCTAGGCTTAGGCTAGGAAACCACTAGGCTTAGGCTAGGGCACCCCTAGGCTTAGGCTTAGGCTAGGGCTCCCCTAGCCTAAGGCTAGGGCACCCCTAGGCTTAGGTATGGAACCCCTAGGCTTAGGTTAGGGCACCACTATGCTTAGGCTAGGGCACCCCTAGACGTAGGCTAGGGCACCCCTAGGCTTAGGATGGGGCACACCTACGCTTAGGCTAAGTCTAGGGCTCCCCTAGCCTAAGGCTAGGGCACCGCTAGGCTTAGGCTACGCGCCCCTAGACTTAGACTAGGGCACCCCTATTCTTAGGCTAGGGCACACCTAGGCTTAGGCTAAGACTAGGGCTCCTCTAGCCTAATGCTAGGGCATCCCTAGGCTTGGGCTAGGGCACCCCTAGGCTTAGGCTAGGGCACCCCTAGGTTTAGGCTCGGGCACCCCTAGGCTTCGGCTAAGGCGAGGACTCCCCTAGCCTAAACATAAGGCACCCCTAGGCTTAGACTAAGGCTAGGGCTCCCATTGCCAAAGGCTAGGGCACCCCTAAGCTTAGGCTAGGGCACCCCTAGGTTTAGGCTAGGGCACCCCTAGGCTTAGACTAGGGCACCTCAAGGCTTAGGCTAAGGCTTGGGCTCCCCTAGCCTAAGGCTACGGCACCCCTAGGCTCAGGCTAGGGCACCCCGAGGCTTAGGCTAGGGCACACCTAGGCTTAGGAAAAGGCTAGGGCTTCCCTAGCCTAAGGCTAGGCCACCTCTAGGCTTAGACTAGGGCACCCCTAGGCTTAGGCTAGGGCACCCCTAGGCTTAAGCTAGGGCTCCCCTACGGTTAGGCTAAGGCTACGGCTCCCCTAGCCTCATAGTGCACCCCTAGACTCAGGCTATGGCACCCCTAAGCTTAGGCTAGGGCACCCCTAGGCTTAGGCTAGGGCACCCCTAGGCTTAGGCTAAGGCACCCCTAGGCTTACGCTAAGGTTAGGGCTCCCCTAGCCTAAGGCTAGGGCACCTCTACGCTTAGGCTAGGGCACCCCTAGGCTTTGGCTAGGGCACCCCTAGGCTTAGGCTAGGGCACCCCTCGGCTTAGGCTAGGGTACTCCTAGGCTTAGGCTAAGGCTAGGGCTCCCCTAGCCTACAGCTAGGGCACCCATAGGCTTGGGTTAGGACACCCCTAGGCTTAGGCTACGGCACCCCTAGGATTAGGCTAAGGCTAGGGCTCCCCGAGCATAAGGCTAGGGCACCCCTAGGCTTAGGCTAGGCCACTCCTAAGCTTAGGCTAGGGCACCCGTAGGCTTAGGCTAGGGCACCCCTAGGCTTAGACTAGGGCACTCCTAGGCTTAGGCTGAGGCTTGGGCTCCCCTAGTCTAAGGCTAAAGCACCCTTAGGTTTAGGCTATGGCACCACTAGGCTTTGGCTAGGGCACCCCTAGATTTAGGCTAAGGCTAGGTCTCCCCTAGCCTAAGGCTAGGGCACCCTTAGGCTTAGGCTAGGGCACTCCTAGGCTTAGGCTAGGGCAGCCCTAGGCTTAGCCTAAGCCTAGGGCTCCCCTAACCTAAGGCTAGGGCACCCATAGTCTTGGGCTAGGACACCCCTAGACTTAGGCTACGGCACCCCTAGGATTAGGCTAAGGATAGGGCTCCCCGAGCCTAAGGCTAGGGCACCCCTAGGCTTAGGCTAGGACACTCCTAGACTTAGGCTAGGGCACCCATAGGTTAGGCTAGGGCACTCCTAGGCTTAGGCTGAGGCTTGGGCTCCCCTAGTCTAAGGCTAGGGCACCCTTAGGTTTAGACTAGGGCACCCCTAGGCTTAGGCTAGGGCACCCTTAGGCTTAATCTAGGGCACCCCTAGGCTTAGGCAAGGACACCACTAGGCTTAGGCTAGGGCACCCCAAGGCTTAGGTTAAGGCTAGGGCTCCCCTAGCCTAAGGGTAGGGTACTCCTAGGCTTAGGCTAGGGCAGCCCTAGGCTTAGGCTAGGGCACCCCTAGGCTTAGGCTAGGGCAGCCCTAGGCTTAGGCTCAGTCTAGGGCTCCCCTAGCCTACAGCTAGGGCACCCATAGGCTTGGGCTAGAACACCCCTAGGCTTAGGCTACGGCACCCTTAGGATTAGGCTAAGGATAGGGCTCCCCGAGCCTAAGGCTAGGGCACCCCTAGGCTTAGGCTAGGACACTCCTAAACTTAGGCTAGGGCACCCCTAGGCTTAGACTAGGGCACTCCTAGGCTTAGGCTGAGGCTTGGGCTCCCCTAGTCTAAGGCTAAGGCACCCTTAGGTTTAGGCTATGGCACCACTAGGCTTAGGCTAGGGCACCCCTAGGCTTAGGTTAAGGCTAGGGCTCCCCTAGCCTAAGGCTAGGGCTCCCCTAGGCTTAGGCTAGGGCACCCCTAGGCTTAGGTTAGGGCACCCCTAGGCTTAAGCTAGGGCACCCCTAGACTTAGGCTAAGGCTAGGGATCCCATAGCCTAAGGCTAGGGCACTCCTAGGCTTAGGCAAGGGCACCCGTAGGCTTAGGCTAGGGCACCCCTAGACTTAGGCTAGGGCACCCCTAGGCTTAGGTTTAGGCTAGAGAACCCCTAGGCTTAGGCTAGGGCACCCCTAGGCTTAGGCTAGGGCAACCCAAGGCTTAGGCTAAGGCACCCCTAGGCTTACGATAAGGTTAGGCCTCCCCTAGCCTAAGGCTAGGGCACCTCTACGCTTAGGCTAGGGCTCCCCTAGGCTTTGGCTAGCGCACCCCTAGGCTTAGGCTAGGGCACCCCTAGGCTTAGGCTAGGGCAGCCCTAGGCTTAGGCTAGGGCACCCCTAGGCTTAGGCTAGGGCAGCCCTAGGCTTAGGCTAGGGCACCCCTAGGCTTAAGCTAGGGCACCCCTAGGCTTAGGCTAAGGCTAGGGCTCCCCTAGCCTAAGGCTAGGGCACCCCTAGGCTTAGGCTTCGACACCCCTAGGCTTTGGCTAGGGCACCCCTAGGTTTAGGCTAAGGCTAGGTCTCCCCTAGCCTAAGGCTAGGGCACCCCTAGGCTTAGGCTAGGGCACTCCTAGGCTTAGGCTAGGGCAGCCCTAGGCTTAGGCTAGGTCACCCCTATACTTAGGCTAGGGCACCCCTAGGCTTAGGCTAGGGCACACCAAGGCTGAGGCTAGGGTACCCCTAAGCTGAGGCTAGGGCACCTCTAGGCTTAGGCTAAGGCTAGGGCTACCCAAGCCTAAGGCTAGGGCCCTCTAGGCTTAGGCTAGGGCACCCCTAGGCTTAGGCTAAGGCTAGGGCTCCCCTGGCCTAAGGCAAGGGAACCCCAAGGCTTTGGCTATGGCACCCCTAGACTTAGGATAGGGAACTTTTAAGTTTAGGCTAGGGCACCCCTAGGCTTAGTATAGGGCACCCCTCGGCTTAGGATAAGGCTAGGGCTCCCCTAGCCTAAGGCTAGGCCACCCCTAGGCTTAGGCTAGGGCACCCCTAGGCTTAGGTTAGGGCACCCCTAGGCTTAAGCTAGGGCACCCCTAGGCTTAGGCTAAGGCTAGGGATCCCATAGCCTAAGGCTAGGGCACTCCTAGGCTTAGGCTACGGCACCCGTAGACTTAGGCTAGGGCACCCCTAGACTTAGGCTAGGGCACCCCTAAGCTTAGGTTTAGGCTAGGGCACCCCTAGGCTTAGGCTAAGGCACCCCTAGGCTTACGCTAAGGTTAGGGCTCCCCTAGCCTAAGGCTAGGGCACCTCTACGCTTAGGCTAGGGCACCCCTAGGCTTTGGCTAGGGCACCCCTAGGCTTAGGCTAGGGCACCCCTCGGCTTAGGCTAGGGTACTCCTAGGCTTAGGCTAAGGCTAGGGCTCCCCTAGCCTACAGCTAGGGCACCCATAGGCTTGGGTTAGGACACCCCTAGGCTTAGGCTACGGCACCCCTAGGATTAGGCTAAGGCTAGGGCTCCCCGAGCATAAGGCTAGGGCACCCCTAGGCTTAGGCTAGGCCACTCCTAAGCTTAGGCTAGGGCACCCGTAGGCTTAGGCTAGGGCACCCCGTAGGCTTAGACTAGGGCACTCCTAGGCTTAGGC
The DNA here is from genome assembly GCF_050624435.1 of Tenrec ecaudatus. Taxonomy (NCBI): domain Eukaryota; kingdom Metazoa; phylum Chordata; class Mammalia; order Afrosoricida; family Tenrecidae; genus Tenrec; species Tenrec ecaudatus. The sequence continues at coordinate 45,775 of NW_027459222.1, read as the reverse complement.
TGAGGCTTGGGCTCCCCTAGTCTAAGGCTAAAGCACCCTTAGGTTTAGGCTATGGCACCACTAGGCTTTGGCTAGGGCACCCCTAGATTTAGGCTAAGGCTAGGTCTCCCCTAGCCTAAGGCTAGGGCACCCTTAGGCTTAGGCTAGGGCACTCCTAGGCTTAGGCTAGGGCAGCCCTAGGCTTAGCCTAAGCCTAGGGCTCCCCTAACCTAAGGCTAGGGCACCCATAGTCTTGGGCTAGGACACCCCTAGACTTAGGCTACGGCACCCCTAGGATTAGGCTAAGGCTAGGGCTCCCCGAGCCTAAGGCTAGGGCACCCCTAGGCTTAGGCTAGGACACTCCTAGGCTTAGGCTGAGGCTTGGGCTCCCCTAGTCTAAGGCTAGGGCACCCTTAGGTTTAGACTAGGGCACCCCTAGGCTTAGGCTAGGGCACCCCTAGGCTTAATCTAGGGCACCCCTAGGCTTAGGCTAGGACACCACTAGGCTTAGGCTAGGGCACCCCTAGGCTTAGGTTAAGGCTAGGGCTCCCCTAGCCTAAGGCTAGGGATCCCCTAGGCTTAGGCTAGGGCACCCCTAGGCTTAGGTTAGGGCACCCTAGGCTTAAGCTAGGGCACCCCTAGGCTTAGGCTAAGGCTAGGGATCCCATAGCCTAAGGCTAGGGCACTCCTAGGCTTAGGCAAGGGCACCCGTAAGCTTAGGCTAGGGCACCCCTAGACTTAGGCTAGGGCACCCCTAGGCTTAGGTTTAGGCTAGGGCACCCCTAGGCTTAGGCTAGGGCACCCCTAGGCTTAGGCTAGGGCAACCCAAGGCTTAGGCTAAGGCACCCCTAGGCTTACGCTAAGGTTAGGGCTCCCCTAGCCTAAGGCTAGGGCACCTCTACGCTTAGGCTAGGGCACCCCTAGGCTTTGGCTAGGGCACCCCTAGGCTTAGGCTAGGTCACCCCTAGGCTTAGGCTAGTGCAGCCCTAGGCTTAGGCTAGGGCACCCCTAGGCTTAGGCTAAGGCTAGGGCTCCCCTAGCCTAAGGTTAGGGCACCCCTAGGCTTAGGCTTGGGCACCCCTAGGCTTTGGCTAGGGCACCCCTGTTTTAGGCTAAGCCTAGGGCTCCCCTAGCCTAAGGCTAGGGCACCCCTAGGCTTAGGCTAGGGCACTCCTAGGCTTAGGCTAGGGCAGCCCTAGGCTTGGGCTAGGGCACCCCTACGCTTAGGCTACAGCACCCCTAGGATTAGGCTAAGGCTTGGGCTCCCCTAGTCTAAGGCTAGGGCACCCTTAGTATTAGACTAGGGCACCCTTAGGCTTAGGCTAGGGCACCCCTAGGCTTAATCTAGGGCACTCCTAGGCTTAAGGTAGGACACCAAGAAGCTTAGGCTAGGACACCCATAGGCTTGGGCTAGGGCACCCCTAAGCTTAGGCTAGTGCACCCCTAGGCTTAGGCTAAGGCTAGGGCTTCCCTAGCCTAAGGCTAGGGCACCCATAGGCTTGAGCTAGGGTACCCCTAGGCTTAGGCTACAGCACCCCTAGGATTAGGCTAAGGCTAAGGCTCCCAGAGCCTAAGGCTAGGGCACCCCTAGGCTTAGGCTAGGATACTCCTAGGCTTAGGCTAGGGCACCCCTACGCTTAGGCTAGGGCACCCCTAGGCTTAGGCTAAGGCTTGGGCTCCCCTAGTCTAAGGCTAGGGCACCCCTAGGCTTAGGCTAGGAAACCACTAGGCTTAGGCTAGGGCACCCCTAGGCTTAGGCTAAGGCTAGGGCTCCCCTAGCCTAAGGCTAGGGCACCCCTAGGCTTAGGTATGGAACCCCTAGGCTTAGGTTAGGGCACCACTATGCTTAGGCTAGGGCACCCCTAGACGTAGGCTAGGGCACCCCTAGGCTTAGGATGGGGCACACCTAGGCTTAGGCTAAGTCTAGGGCTCCCCTAGCCTAAGGCTAGGGCACCGCTAGGCTTAGGCTAGGCGCCCCTAGACTTAGACTAGGGCACCCCTAGGCTTAGGCTAGGGCACACCTAGGCTTAGGCTAAGACTAGGGCTCCTCTAGCCTAATGCTAGGGCATCCCTAGGCTTGGGCTAGGGCACCCCTAGGCTTAGGCTAGGGCACCCCTAGGTTTAGGCTCGGGCACCCCTAGGCTTCGGCTAAGGCGAGGACTCCCCTAGCCTAAACATAAGGCACCCCTAGGCTTAGACTAAGGCTAGGGCTCCCATTGCCAAAGGCTAGGGCACCCCTAAGCTTAGGCTACGGCTCCCCTAGGTTTAGGCTAGGGCACCCCTAGGCTTAGACTAGGGCACCTCAAGGCTTAGGCTAAGGCTTGGGCTCCCCTAGCCTAAAGCTACGGCACCCCTAGGCTCAGGCTAGGGCACCCCGAGGCTTAGGCTAGGGCACACCTAGGCTTAGGAAAAGGCTAGGGCTTCCCTAGCCTAAGGCTAGGCCACCTCTAGGCTTAGGCTAGGGCACCCCTAGGCTTAGGCTAGGGCACCCCTAGGCTTAAGCTAGGGCTCCCCTACGGTTAGGCTAAGGCTACGGCTCCCCTAGCCTCATAGTGCACCCCTAGACTCAGGCTATGGCACCCCTAAGCTTAGGCTAGGGCACCCCTAGGCTTAGGCTAGGGCACCCCTAGGCTTAGACTAGGGCACCCCTAGGCTTAGGCTAAGGCTAGGGCTCCCCTAGCCTAAGGCTAGAGCACCCCTAGGCTTAGGCTAGGGCACCCCTAGGCTTAAGGTAGACCATCCCAAGGCTTAGGCTAGGGCACCCCTAGGCTTAGGCTAAAGCTAGGGCTAACCTAGGCTTAGTTTAGGGCACCCCTAGGCTTAGGCTAGGGAACCCCTAGACTAAGGCTAGGGCACCCCTAGGCTTAGGCTAAGGCACCCCTAGTCTTAGGCTAGGGCACCCCTACACTTAGGCTAAGGCAACGGCACCCTTAGTCTCAGGCTAGGGCACCCGTTAGCTTAAGGCTAGGACACCCCAAGGCTTAGGCTAGGGTACCCCTAGTCTTAGGCTAGGGGTCCCCTAGGCTTAGGCTAAGGCTGCGGCTCCCCTTTCCTCAGGCTAGTACACCCCTAGATTCAGGCTATGGAACCCCTAAGCTTAGGTTAGGGTACCCCTAGGCTTAGGCTAGGGCACCCTTAGGCTTAGGCTAGGGCTCCCCTAGCCTAAGGCTAGAGCACTCCTAGGCTTAGGCTAAGGCTAGGGCTAACGTAGGCTTAGGCTAGGGCACCCCTAGGCTTAGGCTAGGGAACCCCTAGACTAAGGCTAGGGCACCCCTAGGCTTAGGTTAGGGCACCCCTAGGCTTAGGCTAGGGCACCCCTACACTTACGCTAAGGCAACGGCTCCCCTAGCCTCAGACAAGGGCACCCCTAGACTCAGGCTAGGCCACCCGTTAGCTTAGTCTAGGACAATCCTAGGCTTAGGCTAAGTCTAGGGCTCCCCTATCCTCAGGCTAGGGCACCCATAGGCTCAGGCTAGGGCTCCCCTAGGCTTAGGCTAAGGCAATCCTAGGCTAGACTAACGTTAGGGCTCCCCTAGTCTCAGGCTAGGGCACCCGTAGGCTCAGGCTAGGGCACCCTTAGACTCAGGCTAGGGCACCCCTAGACTTAGGCTAGGGCACCCCTAGGATTAGGCTAGGGCACCCCTAGGCTTAGGCTAGGGCACGCCTAGGCTTAGGCTAAGGCTAGGCTCCCCTAGCCTAAGGCTAGAGCACCCATAGGCTTAGGCTAGGGTACACCTAGGCTTAGGCAAAGGCACCCCTACTCTTAGGCTAGGGCACCCCTAGGCTTAGGCAAAGGCACCCCTAGGCTTAGGCTAGGGCACCCCAAGGCTTAGGCTAGGGCATCCCTAGGCTTAGGCTAGGGCACACCAAGGCTTAGGCTAGGGCACACCTAGGCTTAGGCTAAGGCTAGGGATCCCCTAGCCTAAGGCTAGTGCACCCCTAGGCTTAGGCTAGGGCACCCCTAGGCTTAGGCTAGGGCACCCCTAGGCTTTGGCTAGGGAACCCCTAGGCTTAGGATAGGGAACTTAGAAGCTTAGGCTAGGGCACCCCTAGGCTTAGGCTAGGGCACCCCTAGGCTTAGGCTAAGGCTAGGGCTCCCCTAGCCTAAGGCTAGGGCACCCCTAGGCTTAGGCTAGGGCACCCCTAGGCTTAGTCTAGGGCACCCCTAGGCTTAAGCTAGGGTACCCCTAGGCTTAGGCTAAGGCTAGGGATCCCCTAGCCTAAGGATAGGGCACTCCTAGGCTTAGGCTTGGGCACCCGTAGGCTTAGGCTAAGGCTATGGATCCCCTAGCCTAAGTCTAGAGCACCCCTAGGCTTAGGCTAGGGCACCCCTAGGCTAAGGGTAGGCCATCCCTAGGCTTAGGCTAGGGCACCCCTAGGCTTAGGCTAAGGCTAGGGCTAACCTAGGCTTAGGCTAGGGCACCCCTAGGCTTAGGCTAGGGAACCCCTACACTAAGGCTAGGGCACCCCTCGGCTTAGGCTAGGGCACCCCTAGGCTTAGGCTAGGGCACCCCTACACTTAGGCTAAGGCAACGGCTCCCCTAGCCTCAGGCAAGGGCACCCTTAGACTCAGGCTAGGGCACCCGTTAGCTTAGGCTAGGACAATCCTAGGCTTAGGCTAAGTCTAGGGCTCCACTATCCTCAGGCTAGGGCACCCCTAGGCTCAGGCTAGGGCTCCCCTAGCCTAAGGTTAGGGCACCTCTAGGCTTAGGCTAGGGCACCCCTAGGCTTAGGCTAGGGCACCCCTAGGCTTAAGCTAGGGCTCCCCTAGGGTTAGGCTAAGGCTACGGCTCCCCTAGCCTCATAGTGCACCCCAAGACTCAGGCTATGGCACCCCTAAGCTTAGGCTAGGGCACCCCTAGGCTTAGGCTAGGGCACCCCTAGGCTTAGGCTAGGGCACCCCTAGGCTAAGGCGAAGGCTAGGGCTCCCCTAGCCTGAGGTTAGAGCACCCCTAGGCTTAGGCTAGGGCACCCCTAGGCTTAAGGTAGGACATCCCTAGGCTTAGGCTAGGGCACCCCAAGGCTTAGGCTAAGGCTAGGGCAAACCTAGGCTTAGCCTAGTGCACCCCTAGGCTTAGGCTAGGGAACCCCTAGACTAAGGCTAGGGCACCCCTAGGCTTAGGCTAGGGCACCCCTAGTCTTAGGCTAGGGCACCCCTACACTTACGCTAAGGCAATGGCTCCCCTAGCCTCAGGCAAGGGCACCCCTAGACTCAGGCTAGGGCACCCGTTAGCTTAGGCTAGGACAATCCTAGACTTAGGCTAAGTCTAGGGCTCCCCTATCCTCAGGCTAGGGCACCCCTAGGCTCAGGCTAGGGCTCCCCTAGCCTAAGGCTAGGGCACCCCAAGGCTTAGGCTAGGGCACCCCTAGTCTTAGGCTAGGGCTCCCTAGGCTTAGGCTAAGGCTGCGGCTCCCCTTGCCTCAGGCTATTGCACCACTAGACTCAGGCTATGGCACCCCTAGGCTTAGGCTAGGGCAATCCTAGGCTAGACTAACGTTAGGGCTCCCCTAGCTTCAGGCTAGGGCACGCGTAGGCTCAGGCTAGGGCACCCTTAGACTCACGCTAGGGCATCCCTAGACTTAGGCTAGGGCACCCCTAGGCTTAGGCTAGGGCATGCCTAGGCTTAGGCTAAGGCTAGGCTTCCCTAGCCTAAGGATAGAGCACCCCTAGGCTTAGGTTAGGGCACCCCTAGGCTTAGGCAAAGGAACCCCTAGGCTTAGGCTAGGGCACCCGTAGGCTTAGGCAAAGGCACCCCTGGGCTTAGGCTAGGGCACCCCTAGGCTTAGGCTAGGGCACTCCTAGGCTTAGGCTAGGGCACCCCTAGGCTTAGGCTAAGGCTAGGTCACCCCTAGGCTTAGGCTAAGGCACCACTAGGCTTAGGCTAGGGCACCCCAAGGCTTACGCTAAGGTTAGGGCTCCCCTAGCCTAAGACTAGGGCACCTCTAGGGTTAGGCTAGGGCACCCCTAGGCTTTGGCTAGGGCACCCCTAGGCTTATGCTAAGGCTAGGGCTCTCCTAGCCTAAGGCTAGGGCACCCCTAGGCTTAGGCTAGGGCACCCCTAGGCTTAGGCTAGGGCACTCCTAGGCTTAGGCTAGGGCAACCCTAGGCTTAGGCTAAGGCTAGGTCACCCCTAGGCTTTGGCTAAGGCACCACTAGGCTTAGGCTAGGTCTCCCCTAGACTTAGGCTAAGGCTGCGGCTCCCCTTGCCTCAGGCTAGTGCACCCCTAGACTCAGGCTATGGCACCCCTAGGCTTAGGCTAGGGCAATCCTAGGCTAGACTAATGTTAGGGCTCCCCTAGCCTCAGGCTAGGGCACCCGTAGGCTCAGGCCTAGCACCCTTAGACTCAGGCTAGGGCACCCCTAGACTTAGGCTAGGGCACCCCTAGGATTAGGCTAGGGCACCACTAGGCTTAGGCTAGGGCACCCCTAGGCTTAGGCTAAGGCTAGGGATCCCCTAGCCTGAGGCTAGTGCACCCCTAGGCTTAGGCTAGGGCACCCCTAGGCTTAGGCTAGGGCACCCCTAGGTTTTGGCTAGGGCACCCCTAGGCTTAGGATAGGGAACTTCTAAGCTTAGTCTAGGGCACCACTAGGCTTATGCTAGGGCACCCCTAGGCTTATTCTAAGGCTAGGGCTCCCCTAGCCTAAGGTTAGGGCACCCCTAGGCTTAAGCTAGGGTATCCCTAGGCTTAGGCTAAGGCTAGGGATCCCCTAGCCTAAGGATAGGGCACCCCTAGGCTTAGGTTAGGGCACCCCTAGGCTTAGGCAAAGGCACCACTAGGCTTAGGCTAGGGCACCCGTAGGCTTAGGCAAAGGCACCCCTGGGCTTAGGCTAGGGCACCCCTAGTCTTAGGCTGGGGCACTCCTAGGCTTAGGCTAGGGCACCCCTAGGCTTAGGCTAAGGCTAGGTCACCCCTAGGCTTAGGCTAAGGCACCACTAGGCTTAGGCTAGGGCACCCCAAAGCTTACGCTAAGGTTAGGGCTCCCCTAGACTAAGAGTAGGGCACCTCTAGGGTTAGGCTAGGGCACCCCTAGGCTTTGGCTAGGGCACCCCTCGGCTTAGGCTAAGGCTAGGGCTCTCCTAGCCTAAGGCTAGGGCACCCCTAGGCTTAGGCTAGGGCACCCCTAAGCTTAGCCTAGGGCACCCCTAGGCTTAGGCTAGGGCACCCCTAGGCTTAGGCTAAGGCTAGGTCACCCCTAGGCTTTTGCTAAGGCACCACTAGGCTTAGGCTAGGTCTCCCCTAGGCCTAGGCTAAGGCTACGTCTCCCCTTGCCTCAGGCTAGTGCACCCCTAGACTCAGGCTATGGCACCCCTAGGCTTAGGCTAGGGCAATCCTAGGCTAGACTAACGTTAGGGCTCCCCTAGCCTCAGACTAGGGCACCCGTAGGCTCAGGCTAAGCACCCTTAGACTCAGGCTAGGGCACCCCTAGACTTAGGCTAGGGCACCCCTAGGATTAGGCTAGGGCACCCCTAGGCTTAGGCTAGGGCACCCCTAGGCTTAGGCTAAGGCTAGGGCTCCCCTAGCCTAAGGCTAGGGCACCCCTAGGCTTATGCTACGGTACCCCTAGGCTTAGGCAAAGGCACCCCTAGTCTTAGGCTAGGGCACCCCTAGGCTTAGGCAAACGCACCCCTAGGCTTAGGCTAGGGCACCCCTAGGCTTAGGCTAGGGAATCCCTAGGCTTAGGCTAGGGCACACCAAGGCTTAGGCTAGGGCACACCTAGGCTTAGGCTAAGGTTGGCATCCCCTAGCCTAAGGCTAGTGCACCCCTAGGCTTAGGCTAGGGCACCCCTAGGCTTAGGCTAGGGCACCCATAGGCTTTGGCTAGGGAACCCCTAGGCTTAGGCTAGGGAATCCCTAGGCTTAGGCTAGGGCACACCAAGGCTTAGGCTAGGGCACACCTAGGCTTAGGCTAAGGCTAGGGATCCCCTAGCCTAAGGCTAGTGCACCCCTAGGCTTAGGCTAGGGCACCCCTAGGCTTAGGCTAAGGCTAGGGCTCCCCTAGCCTAAGGCTAGGGCACCCCTAGGCTTATGCTACGGTACCCCTAGGCTTAGGCAAAGGCACCCCTAGTCTTAGGCTAGGGCACCCCTAGGCTTAGGCAAACGCACCCCTAGGCTTAGGCTAGGGCACCCCTAGGCTTAGGCTAGGGAATCCCTAGGCTTAGGCTAGGGCACACCAAGGCTTAGGCTAGGGCACACCTAGGCTTAGGCTAAGGCTAGGCATCCCCTAGCCTAAGGCTAGTGCACCCCTAGGTTTAGGCTAGGGCACCCCTAGGCTTAGGCTAGGGCACCCCTAGGCTTTGGCTAGGGAACCCCTAGGCTTAGGATAGGGAACTTCTAAGCTTAGTCTATGGCACCCCTAGGCTTAGGCTAGGGCACCCCTAGGCTTAGGCTAAGGCTAGGGCTCCCCTAGCCTAAGGCTAGGGCACCCCTAGGCTTAAGCTAGGGTACCCCTAGGCTTAGGCTAAGGCTAGGGATCCCCTAGCCTAAGGCTAGGGCACCCCTAGGCTTAGGTTAGGGCACCCCTAGGCTTAGGCAAAGGCACCCCTAGGCTTAGGCTAGGGCACCCGTAGGCTTAGGCAAAGGCACCCCTGGGCTTTGGCTAGGGTACCCCTAGGCTTAGGCTGGGGCACTCCTAGGCTTAGGCTAGGGCACCCATAGGCTTAGGCTAAGGCTAGGTCACCCCTAGGCTTAGGCTAAGGCACCACTAGGCTTAGGCTAGGGCACCCCAAGGCTTACGCTAAGGTTAGGGCTCCCCTAGCCTAAGACTAGGGCACCTCTAGGGTGAGGCTAGGGCACCCCTAGGCTTTGGCTAGGGCACCCCTAGGCTTAGGCTAAGGCTAGGGCTCTCCTAGCCTAAGGCTAGGGCACCCGTAGGCTCAGGCTAAGCACCCTTAGACTCAGGCTAGGGCACCCCTAGACTTAGGCTAGGGCACCCCTAGGATTAGGCTAGGGCACCCCTAGGCTTAGGCTAGGGCACGCCTAGGCTTAGGCTAAGGCTAGGCTCCCCTAGCCTAAGGCTAGAGCACCCCTAGGCTTAGCCTAGGGTACCCCTAGGCTTAGGCAAAGGCACCCCTAGTCTTAGGCTAGGGCACCCCTAGGCTTAGGCAAAGGCACCCCTAGGCTTAGGCTAGGGCACCCCTAGGCTTAGGCTAGGGAATCCCTAGGCTTAGGCTAGGGCACACCAAGGCTTAGGCTAGGGCACCCCTAGGCTTAGGCTAAGGCTAGGGATCCCCTAGCCTAAGGCTAGTGCACCCCTAGGCTTAGGCTAGGGCACCCCTAGGCTTCGGCTAGGGCACCCCTAGGCTTTGGCTAGGGAACCCCTAGGCTTAGGATAGGGAACTTCTAAGCTTAGACTAGGGCACCCCTAGGCTTAGGCTAGGGCACCCCTAGGCTTAGGCTAAGGCTAAGGCTCCCCTAGCCTAAGGCTAGTGCACCCCTAGGCTTAGGCTAGGGCACCCCTAGGCTTAGGCTAGGGCACCCCTAGGCTTTGGCTAGGGAACCCCTAGGCTTAGGATAGGGAACTTCTAAGATTAGGCTAGGGCACCCCTAGGCTTAGGCTAGGGCACCCCTAGGCTTAGGCAAAGGCTAGGGCTCCCCTAGCCTAAGGCTAGGGCACCCCTAGGCTTAAGCTAGGGTACCCCTAGGCTTAGGCTAAGGCTAGGGATCCCCTAGCCCAAGGATAGGTCACTCCTAGGCTTAGGCTAGGGCACCCGTAGGCTTAGGCTAAGGCTAGGGATCCCCTAGCCTAAGTCTAGAGCACCCTTAGGCTTAGGCTAGGGCACCCCTAGGCTAAAAGTAGGCCATCCTTAGGCTTAGGCTAGGGCACCCCTAAGCTTAGGCTTAGGCTAGGGCTAACCTAGGCTTAGGCTAGGGCACCCCTAGGCTTAGACTAGGGAACCCCTACACTAAGGCTAGGGCACCCCTAGGCTTAGGCTAGGGCACCCCTAGGCTTAGGCTTAGGGCACCCCTACACTTAGGCTAAGGAAACGGCTCCCCTAGCCTCAGGCAAGGGCACCCTTATACTCAGGCTAGGACACCCCTAAGCTTAGGCTTAGGCTAGGGCTCCCCTAGGCTTAGTCTAAGGCTGCGGCTCCCCTTGCCTCAGGCTAGTGCACCCCTAGGCTCAGGCTAGGGCACCCCTAGGCTTAGACTAGGGCACCTCTAGGCTTAGGCTAAGGCTTGGGCTCCCCTAGCCTAAGGCTACGGCACCCCTAGGCTCAGGCTAGGGCACCCCGAGGCTTAGGCTAGGGCACACCTAGGCTTAGGAAAAGGCTAGGGCTCCCCTAGCCTAAGGCTAGGGCACCTCTAGGCTTAGGCTAGGGCACCCCTAGGCTTAGGCTAGGGCACCCCTAGGCTTAAGCTAGGGCTCCCCTAGGGTTAGGCTAAGGCTACGGCTCCCCTAGCCTCATAGTGCACCCCTAGACTCAGGCTATGGCACCCCTAAGCTTAGGCTAGGGCACCCCTAGGCTTAGGCTAGGGCACCCCTAGGCTTACGCTAGGGCACCCCTAGGATTAGGCGAAGGCTAGGGCTCCCCTAGCCTAAGGCTAGAGCACCCCTAGGCTTAGGCTAGGGCACCCCTAGGCTTAAGGTAGGCCATCCCTAGGCTTAGGCTAGGGCACCCCTAGGCTTAGGCTAAGGCTAGGGCAAACCTAGGATTAGCCTAGGGCACCCCTAGGCTTAGGCTAGGGAACCCCTAGACTAAGGCTAGGGCACCCCTAGGCTTAGGCTAGGGCACCCCTAGTCTTAGGCTAGGGCACCCCTACACTTAGGCTAAGGAAATGGCTCCCCTAGCCTCAGGAAAGGGCACCCCTAGACTCAGGCTAGGGCACGCGTTAGCTTAGGCTAGGACAATCCTAGGCTTAGGCTAAGTCTAGGGCTCCCCTATCCTCAGGCTAGGGCACCCCTAGGCTCAGGCTAGGGCTCCCCTAGCCTAAGGCTAGGGCACCCCAAGGCTTAGGCTAGGGCACCCCTAGTCTTAGGCTAGGGCTCCCCTAGGCTTAGGCTAAGGCTGCGGCTCCCCTTGCCTCAGGCTAGTGCACCCCTAGACTCAGGCTATGGCACCCCTAGGCTTAGGCTAGGGCAATCCTAGGCTAGACTAACGTTAGGGCTCCCCTAGCTTCAGGCTAGGGCACCCGTAGGCTCAGGCTAGGGCACCCTTAGACTCAGGCTAAGGCATACCTAGACTTAGGCTAGGGCACCCCTTGGATTAGGCTAGGGCACCCCTAGGCTTAGGCTAGGGCATGCCTAGGCTTAGGCTAAGGCTAGGCTTCCCTAGCCTAAGGCTAGAGCACCCCTAGACTTAGGTTAGGGCACCCCTAGGCTTAGGCAAAGGCACCCCTAGGCTTAGGCTAGGGCACCCGTAGGCTTAGGCAAAGGCACCCCTGGGCTTAGGCTAGGGCACCCCTAGGCTTAGGCTAGGGCACTCCTAGGCTTAGGCTAGGGCACCCCTAGGCTTAGGCTAAGGCTAGGTCACCCCTAGGCTTAGGCTAAGGCACCACTAGGCTTAGGCTAGGGCACCCCAAGGCTTACGCTAAGGTTAGGGCTCCCCTAGCCTAAGACTAGGGAACCTCTAGGGTTAGGCTAGGGCACCCCTAGGCTTTGGCTAGGGCAATCCTAGGCTAGACTAACGTTAGGGCTCCCCTAGCCTCAGGCTAGGGCACCCGTAGGCTCAGGCTAAGCACCCTTAGACTCAGGCTAGGGCACCCCTAGACTTAGGTTAGTGCACCCCTAGGATTAGGCTAGGGCACCCCTAGGCTTAGGCTAGGGCACGGCTAGGCTTAGGCAAAGGTACCCATAGTCTTAGGCTAGGGCACCCCTAGGCTTAGGCAAAGGCACCCCTAGGCTTAGGCTAGGGCACCCCTAGGCTTAGGCTAGGGAATCCCTAGGCTTAGGCTAGGGCACACCAAGGCTTAGGCTAGGGCACACCTAGGCTTAGGCTAAGGCTAGGGATCCCCTAGCCTAAGGCTAGTGAACCCCTAGGCTTAGGCTAGGGCACCCCTAGGCTTAGGCTAGGGCACCCCTAGGCTTTGGCGAGGGAACCCCTAGGCTTAGGATAGGGAACTTCTAAGCTTAGTCTAGGGCACCCCTAGGTTAGTCTAGGGCACCCCTAGGCTTAGGCTAGGGCACCCCTAGGCTTAGGCTAAGGCTAGGGCTCCCCTAGCCTAAGGCCAAGGCACCCCTAGGCTTAAGCTAGGGTACCCCTAGGCTTAGGCTAAGGCTAGGGATCCCCTAGCCTAAGGATAGGGCACCCCTAGGTTTAGGTTAGGGCACCCCTAGGCTTAGGCAAAGGCACCCCTAGGCTTAGGCTAGGGCACCCGTAGGCTTAGGCAAAGGCACCCCTGGGCTTAGGCTAGGGCACCCCTAGGCTTAGGCTAGGGCACTCCTATGCTTAGGCTAGGGCACCCCTAGGCTTAGGCTAAGGCTAGGTCACCCCTAGGCTTAGGCTAAGGCACCACTAGGCTTAGGCTAGGGCACCCCAAGGCTTACGCTAAGGTTAGGGCTCCCCTAGCCTAAGACTAGGGCACCTCTAGGGTTAGTCTAGGGCACCCCTAGGCTTTGGCTAGGGCACCCCTAGGCTTAGGCTAAGGCTAGGGCTCTCCTAGCCTAAGGCTAGGGCACCCCTAGACACTGGCTATGGCACCCCTAGGCTTAGGCTAGGGCAATCCTAGGCTAGACTAACGTTAGGGCTCCCCTAGCCTCAGGCTAGGGCACCCGTAGGCTCAGGCTAAGCACCCTTAGACTCAGGCTAGGGCACCCCTAGACTTAGGCTAGGGCACCCGTAGTATTAGGCTAGGGCACCCCTAGGCTTAGGCTAGGGCACGCCTAGGCTTAGGCTAAGGCTAGGCTCCCCTAGCCTAAGGCTTGTGCACCCCTAGGCTTAGCCTAGGGTACCCCTAGGCTTAGGCAAAGGCACCCCTAGTCTTAGGCTAGGGCACCCCTAGGCTTAGGCAAAGGCACCCCTAGGCTTAGGCTAGGGCACCCCTAGGCTTAGGCTAGGGAATCCCTAGGCTTAGGCTAGGGCACACCAAGGCTTAGGCTAGGGCGCACCTAGGCTTAGGCTAAGGCTAGGGATCCCCTAGCCTAAGGCTAGTGCACCCCTAGGCTTAGGCTAGGGCACCCCTAGGCTTAGGCTAGGGCACCCCTAGGCTTTGGCTAGGGAACCCCTAGGCTTAGGATAGGGAACTTCTAAGCTTAGGCTAGGGCACCCCTAGGCTTAGGCTAGGGCACCCCTAGGCTTAGGTTAAGGCTATGGCTCCCCTAGCCTAAGGCTAGTGCACCCCTAGGCTTAGGCTAGGGCACCCCTAGGCTTAGGCTAGGGCACCCCTAGGCTTTGGCTAGGGAACCCCTAGGCTTAGGATAGGGAACTTCAAAGATTAGGCTAGGGCACCCCTAGGCTAAGGCTAGGGCACCCCTAGGCTTAGGCTAAGGCTAGGGCTCCCCTAGCCTAAGGCTAGGGCACCCCTAGGCTTAGGCTAGTGCTAGGGATCCCATAGCCCAAGGATAGGGCACTCCTAGGCTTAGGCTAGGGCACCCGTAGGCTTAGGCTAAGGCTAGGGATCCCCTAGCCTAAGTCTAGAGCACCCCTAGGCTTAGGCTAGGGCACCCCTAGGCTAAAAGTAGGCCATCCTTAGGCTTAGGCTAAGGCACCCCTAAGCTTAGGCTTAGGCTAGCCTAACCTAGGCTTAAGCTAGGGCACCCCTAGGCTTAGGCTAGGGTACCCCTACACTAAGGCTAGGGCACCCCTAGGCTTAGGCTAGGGCACCCCTAGGCTTAGGCTTAGGGCACCCCTACACTTAGGCTAAGGCAACGGCTCCCCTAGCCTCAGGCAAGGGCACCCTTATACTCAGCTAGGGCACCCCTAAGCTTAGGCTTAGGCTAGGGCTCCCCTAGGCTTAGGCTAAGGCTGCGGCTCCCCTTGCCTCAGGCTAGTGCACCCCTAGACTCAGGCTTGGGCACCCCTAAGCTTAGGCTAGGGCAATCCTAGGCTTAGGCTAAGGCTAGGGCTCCCCTAGGCTCAGGCTAGGGCACCCCTAGGCTTAGACTAGGGCACCTCTAGGCTTAGGCTAAGGCTTGGGCTCCCCTAGCCTAAGGTTACGGCACCCCTAGGCTCAGGCTAGGGCACCCCGAGGCTTAGGCAAGGGCACACCTAGGCTAGGAAAAGGCTAGGGCTCCCCTAGCCTAAGGCTAGGGCACCTCTAGGCTTAGGCTAGGGCACCCCTAGGCTTAGGCTAGGGCACCCCTAGGCTTAAGCTAGGGCTCCCCTAGGGTTAGGCTAAGGCTACGGCTCCCCTAGCCTCATAGTGCACCCCTAGACTCAGGCTATGGCACCCCTAAGCTTAGGCTAGGGCACCCCTAGGCTTGGGCTAGGGCACCCCTAGGCTTAGGCTAGGGCACCCCTAGGCTTAGGCTAGGGCTAGGGCTCCCCTAGCCTAAGGCTAGAACACCCCTAGGCTTAGGCTAGGGCACCCCTAGGCTTAAAGTAGGCCATCCCTAGGCTTAGGCTAGGGCACCCCTAGGCTTAGGCTAAGGCTAGGGCTAACCTTGGCTTAGCCTAGGGCACCCCTAGGCTTAGGCTAGGGAACCGCTAGACTAAGGTTAGGGACCCCTAGGCTTAGGCTTGGGCACCCCTAGTCTTAGGCTACGGCACCCCTACACTTAGGCTAAGGCAACGGCTCCCCTAGCCTCAGGCAAGGGCACCCCTAGACTCAGGCTAGGGCACCCGTTAGCTTAGGCTAGGACAATCCTAGGCTTAGGCTAAGTCTAGGGCTCCACTATCCTCAGGCTAGGGCACCCGTAGGCTCAGACTAGGGCTCCCCTAGCCTAAGGCTAGGGCACCCCAAGACTTCGGCTAGGGCACCCCTAGTCTTAGGCTAGGGCTCACCTAGGCTTAGGCTAAGGCTGCGGCTCCACTTGCCTCAGGCTAGTGCACCCCTAGACTCAGGCTATGGCACCCCTAGGCTTAGGCTAGGGCAATCCTAGGCTAGACTAACGTTAGGGCTCCCCTAGCTTCAGGCTAGGGCACCCGTAGGCTGAGGCTAGGGCACCCTTAGACTCAGGCTAGGGCATCCCTAGACTTAGGCTAGGGCACCCCTTGGATTAGGCTAGGTCACCCTTAGGCTTAGGCTAGGTCATGCCTAGGCTTAGGCTAAGGCTAGGTCACCCGTAGGCTTAGGCTAAGGCACCACTAGGCTTAGGCTAGGGCACCCCAAGGCTTACGCTAAGGCACCCCTAGGCTTACGCTAAGGTTAGGGCTCCCCTAGCCTAAGACTAGGGCACCTCTAGGCTTAGGCTAGGGCACCCCTAGGCTTTGGCTAGGGCACCCCTAGGCTTAGGCTAAGGCTAGGGCTCTCCTAGCCTAAGGCTAGGGCACCCCTAGGCTTAGGCTAGGGCACCCCTAGGCTTAGGCTAGGGCACCCCTAGGCTTAGGCTAGGGCACCCCAAGGCTTAGGCTAAGGCTAGGTCACCCCTAGGCATAGGCTAAGGCACCACTAGGCTTAGGCTAGGGCACCCCAAGACTTAGGCTAGCGCACCCGTAGGCAGAGGCTAATGCACCCCTAAGCTGAGGCTAGGGCACCCCTAGGCTTAGGCTAAGGCTAGGGCTCCCCTAGCCTAGGGCTAGGGTACCCCTAGGCTTAATCTAGGGCTCCTGTAGGCTTAGGCTAAGGCTAGGGCACCCCTAGCCTAAGGCTAGGGCACCCCTAGGCTTTGGCTAGGGCACCCGTAGGCTTAGGAGAGGGAACTTCTAAATTTAGTCTAGGACACCCCTAGGCTTAGGCTAAGGCTAGGGATCCCCTAGCCTAAGGCTAGGGCACTCCTAGGCTTAGGCTAGGGCACCCGTAGGCTTAGGCTAGGGCACCTCTAGACTTAGGCTAGGGCACCCCTAGGCTTAGGTTTAGGCTAGGGCACCTCTAGGCTTAGGCTAGGGCACCCCTAGGCTTACGCTAAGGATAGGGCTCCCCTAGCCTAAGGCTAGGGCACCTCTACGCTTAGGCTAGGGCACCCTAGGCTTTGGTTAGGGCACCCCTAGGCTTAGGCTAGGGCACTTCTAGGCTTAGGCTAGGGCAGCCCTAGGCTTAGGCTAGGGCAGCCCTAGGCTTAGGCTAGGGCACCCCTAGGCTTAGGCTAAGGCTAAGGCTCCCCTGGCCTAAAGCTAGGGCACCCCTAGGCTTAGGCTTGGGCACCCCTAGGCTTAGGCTAGGGCACCCCTAGGTTTAGGCTAGGACCCTCCTAGGCTTAGGCTAGGGCACCCGTAGGCTTAGCCTAGAGCACCCCTAGGCTTAGGCTTGGGTACCCTTAGGCTTAGACTAGGGCACCCCTAGGCTTAGGCTAGGGCACGCCTAGGTTTAAGCTAGAGCACCCCTAGGCTTATGCTAGGACACCATTAGGCTTAGGGTAGGGCACCGCTAGGCTTAGGCTAAGGCTAGGGTTTCCCTACCCTATGGCTAGGGAACCCCTAGGCTTAGGCTAGGGCACCCCTAGGCTTAGGTATGGAACCCCTAGGCTTAGGTTATGGCACCCCTATGCTTAGGCTTGGGCACCCCTAGATGTAGGCTAGGGCACCCCTAGGCTTAGGCTGGGGCACACCTAGACTTAGGCTAGGGCAACCCTAGGCTTAGCCTAAGGCTAGGGCTTCTCTTGCCTAACACTAGGGCATCCCTAGGCTTGGCTAGGGCACCCCTAGGCTTAGGCTAGGGCACCCCTAGGTTTAGGCTAGGGCACCCCCAAGCTTCGGCTAAGGCGAGGACTCCCCTAGCCTAAGGATAGGGCACCCCTAGGCTTAGACTAAGGCTAGGGCTCCCCTAGCCTAAGGCTAGGGCACCCCTAAGCTTAGGCTAAGGCACCCCTAGGCTTAGGCTAGGGCACCCCTAGGCTTAGGCTAGGGCACCCCTAGGCCTAGGGTAAGGCTCCCCTAGCCTAAGGCTGGGGCACCCATAGACGCAGGCTATGGCATCGTAGGCTTAGGCTAGGGCAATCCTATGCTAGACAAAGGCTAGGGCTCCCCTAGCCTCAGGCTAGGGCACCCGTAGGCTCAGGCTAGGGCACCCCTAGGCTCAGGATAGGGCACGATTAGGCTTACGCTAAGGCTACGGCTCCCCTAGACTAAGGTTTGGGCACCCCTAGGTTTAGGCTAGGGCACCCCTAGGCTTAGGCTAGGGCAACAGTAGGTTTAGGCTAGGGCACCCTTAGACTTAGGCTAAGGCAACGGTTCCCCTAGCCTCAGGCTAGGGCACCCCTAGACTCAGGCTAAGGCACCCCTAAGCTTAGGCTAGGGCAATCCTAGGCTTAGGCTAAGTCTAGGGCTCCCATAGGATCAGTCTAGGGCACCTCTAGGCTTAAACTAGGGCACCCCTAGGCTTAGGCTAAGGCTAGGGCTCCCCTAGCCTAAGGCTACGGCACCCCTAGGCTTAGGCTAGAGCAAGCCTAGGCTTAGGAAAAGGCTAGTGCTCCCCTACCCTACGACTAGGGCACCTCTAGCCTTAGGCTAGGGCACCCCTAGGCGTAGGCTAGGGCACCCATAGCCTTAAGATAGGGCTCCCCTAGGCTTAGGATAAGGCTACGGCTTCCCTAGCCTCAGGCTAGTGCACCCCTAGACTCAGGCTATGGCGCCCCTAGCCTTAGGCTAGGGCACCCCTAGGCTTAGGCTTGGGCACCCCTAGGCTTAGGCTAGGACACCCCTAGGCTTAGGCTAGGGCACCCCTAAGCTTAGGCTAAGACTAGGGCTAACCTAGGCTTAGGCTAGGGCATCCCTAGGCTTAGGCTAGGGAACCCCTATACTAAGGCTAGGGCACCCCTAGGCTTAGGCTAGGGCACCCCTACACTTAGGCTAAGGCAACGGCTCCCCTAGCCTCAGGCAAGGGCACCCCTAGACTCATGCTAGGGCACCCGTTAGCTTAGTCTAGGGCAATCCTAGGCTTAGGCTAAGTCTAGGGCTCCCCTATCCTCAGACTAGGGCACCCCTAGGCTCAGGCTATGGACCCCTAGGCTTAGGCTAGGGCAATCCTAGGCTAGACTAACGTGAGGGCTACCCTAGCCTCAGGCTAGGGCATCCCTAGGCTTAGGCTAGGGCACCCCTAGGCTTAGGCTAGGGCACCCCTAGGCTTAGGCTAGGGCACCACTAGTCTTAGGCTAGGGCACCCCTAGGCTTAGGCTAAGGCAAGGGCTCCCCTAGCCTATGGCTAGGGCACCCCTAGGCTTAGGCTAAGGCACCCCTAGGCTTAGGCAAAGGCACCCCTAGGCTTAGGCTAGGGCACCCCTAGGCTTAAGCTAGGGCACCCGTAGGCTTAGGCTGAGGCTAGGGCTCCCCTAGGCTCATCCTAGGGCACCCCTAGGCTTAGACTAGGGCACCCCTAAGCTTAGGTATGGAACCCCTAGGCTTAGGTTATGGCACCCCTATTCTTAGGCTACGGCACCCCTAGATGTAGGCTAGGGCACCCCTAGGCTTAGGCTGGGGCACACTTAGGCTTAGGCTAAGTCTAGGGCTCCCCTAGCCTAAGGCGAGGGCACCCCTAGGCTTAGGCTAGGCACCCCTAGACTTAGGCTAGGGCAACCCTAGGCTTAGGCTAGGGCACCCCTAGGCTTAGTCTAGGGCACCCCTAGGCTTAGGCTAAGGCTAGGGCTCCTCTAGCCTAACACTAGGGCATGCCTAGGCTTGGCTAGGGCACCCCTAGGCTTAGGCTACGGCACCCCTAGGTTTAGGCTAGGGCACCCCCAAGCTTCGGCTAAGGCTAGGACTCCCCTAGCCTAAGGCTAGGGCACCCCTAAGCTTAGGCTAGGGCACCCCTAGGTTTAGGCAAGGGAACCCCTAGGCTTAGGCTATGGCTAGGGCTCCCCTGGCCTACAGCTAGGGCACCCCTAGGTTTAGGCAAAGGCACCCCTAGGCTTAGGCTAGGGCACCCCTAGGCTTAGGCTAGGGCACCCCTAGGCTTAGGCTAGGGCTCCCCTAGCCTAAGGCTGGGGCACCCCTAGTCTCAGGCTATGGCACCGTAGTCTTCGGCTAGAGCAATCCTATGCTAGACAAAGGCTAGGGCTCCCCTAGCCTCAGGCGAGGGCACCCGTAGGCTCAGGCTAGGGCACCCCTAGGCTCAGGATAGGGCACGACTAGGCTTACGCTAAGGCTAGGGCTCCCCTAGACTAAGGCTAGGGCACCCCTAGGTTTAGGCTAGGGCACCCCTAGGCTTAGGCTAGGGCAACCGTAGGTTTAGGCTAGGGTACCCTTAGACTTAGGCTAAGGCAACGGCTCCCCTAGCCTCAGGCTAGGGCACCCCTAGACTCAGGCTAGGGCACCCCTAAGCTTAGGCTAGGGCAATCCTAGGCTTAGGCTAAGGCTAGGGCTCCCATAGGATCAGTATAGGGCAACCCTAGGCTTAAACTAGGGCACCCCTAGGCTTAGGCTAAGGCTAGGGCTCCCCTAGCCTAAGGCTACGGCACCCCTAGTCTCAGGCTAGGGCACCCCGAGGCTTAGGCAAGAGCACCCCTAGGCTTAGGAAAAGGCTAGGGCTCCCCTACCCTATGGCTAGGGCACCTCTAGGCTTAGGCTAGGGCACCCCTAGGCTTAAGATAGGGCTCCCCTAGGCTTAGGCTAAGGCTACAGCTTCCCTAGCCTGACGCTAGTGCACCCCTAGACTCAGGCTATGGCACCCCTAAGGTTAGGCTAGGGCACCCCTAGGCTTAGGCTAGGGCACCCCTAGGCTTAGGCTACGCCACCCCTAGGCTTAGGCTAGGGCACCCCTAGGCTGAGGCTAAGGATAGGGCTAACCTAGGCTTAGGCAAGGGCACCCCTAGGCTTAGGCTAAGGAACCCCTATACTAAGGCTAGGGCACCCCTAGGCTTAGGCTAGGGCACCCCTAGGCTTAGGCTAGGGCACCCCTACACTTAGGCTAAGGCAACGGCTCCCCTAGCCTCAGGCAAGGGCACCCCTAAACTCAAGCTAGGGCACCTGTTAGCTTAGGCTAGGGCAATCCTAGCCTTAGGCTAAGTCTAGGGCTCCCCTATCCTCAGGCTAGGGCACCCCTAGGCTCAGGCTATGGCACCCCTAGGCTTAGGCTACCGCACCCCTAGGCTTAGGCTAAGGCTAGGGCTCCCCTAGCCTAAGGCTAGGGCACCCTTATGCTTAGGCTAGGGCACCCCTAGGCTTAGTATAGGGCACCCCTAGTCTTAGGCTAGGGCACCCCTTGGCTTAGGCTAAGGCAAGGGCTCCCCTAGCCTATGGCTAAGGCACCCCTAGGCTCAGGCTAGGGCAACCCTAGGCTTAGGCAAAGGCACCCCTAGGCTCAGGCTAGGGCTCCCCTAGCCTAAGGCTAGGGCACCCCAAGGCTTAGGCTAGGGCACCCCTATTCTTAGGCTAGGGCTCCCCTAGGCTTAGGCTAAGGCTGCGGCTCCCCTTGCCTCAGGCAAGTGCACCCCTCGACTCAGGCTATGGCTCCCCTAGACTAAGGCTAGGGGACCCCTACGTTTAGGCTAGGGCACCCCTAGGCTTAGGCTAGGGAACCCCTAGCCTAAGGCTAGGGCACCCCTAGGCTTAGGCTAGGGCACCCCTAGGCTTAGGCTAGGGCACCCCTAGACTTAGGCTAAGGCAACGGCTCCCCTAGCCTCAGGCTAGGGCACCCCTAGACTCAGGCTAGGGCACCCCTAAGCTTAGGCTAGGGCACTCCTAGGCTTAGGCTAGGGCACCCCTAAGCTTAGGCTAAGGCTAGGGCTCCCCTAGCCTAAGACTAGAGCACCCCTAAGCTTAGGCTAGGGCAACCCAAAGCTTAGGCTAGGCCAACCCTAGGCTTAGGCTAGGGCACCCCTAGGCTTAGGATAAGGCTAGGGCTAACCTAGGCTTAGGCTAGGGCACCCCTAGGCTTAGGCTAGGGAACCCCTAGACTAAAGCTAGGGCACCCCTAGGCTTAGGCAAGGGCACCCCTAGGCTTAGGCTAGGGCACCCCTACACTTAGGCTAAGGCAATGGCTCCCCTAGCCTCAGGCAAGGGCACCCATAGACTCAGGCTAGGGCACCAGTTAGATTAGGCTAGGGCAATCCTAGGCTTAGTCTAAGGCAAGGGCTCCCCTAGCCTATGCCTAGGGCACCCCTAGGCTTAGGCTAGGGCAATCCGAGGCTTAGGCAAAGGCACCCCTAGGCTTAGGCTATGGCACCCCTTGGCTTAGGGTAGGGCACCCCTAGGCTTAGGCTAGGGCACCCCTAGGCTTAAGCTAGGGCACCCCTAGGCTTAGGATAAGGCTAGGGCTAACCTAGGCTTAGGCTAGGGCACCCCTAGGCTTAGGCTAGGGCACCCCTAGGCTTAGGCTAGGGCTCCCTAGGCTAAGGTACGGCTGCGGCTCCCCTTGCCTCAGGCTAGTGCACCCCTAGACTCAGGCTATGGCACCCCTAGGCTAAGGCTAGGGCAATCCTAGGCTAGACTAACGTCAGGTCTCCCCTAGCCTCAGGTTAGGGCACCCGTAGGCTCAGGCTAGGGCACCCCTAGGCTTAGGCTAGGGCACCCCTAGGCTTAGGCTAATGCTAGGCTCCTCTAGCCTAAGGCTGGAGCACCCCTAAGCTTAGGCTAGGGCACCCCTAAGCTTAGGCTAGGGCACCCCTAGGCTTAGGCTAAGGCTAGGACTCCCCTAGCCTAAGGCTAGGGCACCCCTAGGCTTAGGCTAGGGCACCCCTAGGATTAGGATAGGGCAGCCCTAGGCTTAGGCTAGGGCACCCCTAGGCTTAGGATAGGGCACCCCAAGGCTTAGGTTAGGGCACCCCTAGGCTTAACCTAAGGCAAAGGCTCCCCTAGCCTATGCCTAGGGCAACCCCTAGGTTTAGGCTAGGGCAATCCTAGGCTTAGGCAAAGGCACCCCTAGGCTTAGGCTATGGCACCCCTTGGCTTAGGCTAGGGCACCCCTAGGCTTAGGCTAGGGCACCCCTAGGCCTAAGCTAGGGCACCCGTAGGCTTAGGCTAAGGCTGGGGCTCCCCTAGCCTAAGGCTAGGGCACTCCTAGGCTTAGGCTAGGGCACCCCTAGGCTTTGGCTAGCGCACCCCTAGGCTTAGGCTAAGGCTAGGGCTGTCCTAGCCTAAGGCTAGGGCACCCCTAGGCTTAGGCTAGGAAACCCCTAGGCTTAGGCAAGGGCTAGGTCACAACTAGGCTTAGGCTAAGGCACCACTAGGCTTAAGATGGGGCACCCCTAGGCTTAGGCTAGGGGACACCTAGGCTTAGGCTAGGTACCCCAAAGCTGAGGCTAGGGCACCCTTAAACTGAGGCTAGGGCACCCCTAGGCTTAGACTAAAACTAGGGCTACCCTAGCTTAAGGCTATGGCACCTATAGGCTTAGGCTAGGGCACCCCTAGGCTTAGGCAAAGGCTAGGGCTCCCCTAGCCTAAGGCTAGGGCACCCCTAGGCTTAGGCTGGGCAACCCTAGGCTTAAGCTAGGGCACCCGTAGGCTTAGGCTAAGGCAAGGGCACCCCTAGCCTAAGGCTAGGGCACCCCTAGGCTTAGGCTAGGGCACACCTAGGCTTACGATAGGGCACCCCTAGGCTTAGGCTAAGGCACCCCTAGGCTTACGCTAAGGTTAGGGCTGTCCTAACCTAAGGCTAGGCCACCCCTAGGCTTAGGCTAGGGAACCCCTAGGCTTAGGCTAGGGCTAGGTCACCCCTAGGCTTAGGCTAAGGCACCACTAGGCTTAGGCTAAGGCACCCCTAGGCTTAGGCTAGGGCACTCCTAGGTTTAGGCTAGGGCACCCGTAGGCTTATGATTGGGCACCCCTAGAATTAGGCTAGGGCACCCCTAGGCTTAATCTAAGGCTTGGGCTCCCCTAGCCTAAGGCTAGGGCACCCCTAGGCTTAGGCTAGGGCACCCCTAGGCTTAGGCTAAGGCACCCCTAGGCTTACGCTAAGGTTAGGGCTCCCCTAGCCTAAGGCTAGGGCACCTCTAGGCTTAGGCCAGGGCACCCCTAGGCTTTGGCTAGCGCAACCCTAGGCTTAGGCTAAGGCTAGGGCTGTCCTAACCTAAGGCTAGGCCACCCGTAGGCTTAGGCTAGGGAACCCCTAGGCTTAGGCTAGGGCTAGGTCACCCCTAGGCTTAGGCTAAGGCACCACTAGGCTTAGGCTAGGGCACCCCTAGGCTTAGGCTAGGGCACCCCTAGGCTTAGGCTAGGGTACCCCAAAGCTGAGGCTAGGGCACCCCTAAATTGAGGCTAGGGCACACGTAGGCTTAGACTAAAACTAGGGCTACCCTAGCTTAAGGCTATCGCACCTATAGGCTTAGGCTAGGGCACCCCTAGGCTTAGACTGGGCCACCCTAGGCTTAAGCTAGGGCACCCCTAGGCTTAGGCTAAGGCTAGGGCTCCCCTAGCCTAAGGCTAGGGCACCCCTAGGCTTAGGCTGGGCAACCCTAGGCTTAAGCTAGGGCACCCGTAGGCTTAGGCTAAGGCTAGGGCACCCCTAGGCTTTGGCTAGGGCACCCCTAGGATTAGGCTAAGGCTAGGGCACTCCTAGGCTTAGGCTAGGGCACCCGTAGGCTTAGGTTAGGGCACCCCTAGACTTAGGCTAGGGCACCCCTAGGCTTAGCTTTAGGCTAGGGCACCCCTAGGCTTAGGCTAGGGCACCCCTATGCTTAGGCTAGGGCACCCCAAGGTTTAGGCTAAGGCACCCCTAGCTTACGCTAAGGTTAGGGCTCCCCTAGCCTAAGGTTAGGGCAGCCATAAGCTTAGGCTAGGGCACCCCTAGGTTTTGGCTAGGGCGCCCATAGGCTTAGGCTAAGGCTAGGGCTCCCCTGGCCTAAGGCTAGGGCACCCCTAGGCTTAGGGTAGGGCACCCCTAGGCTTAGGCTAAGGCTACGGCTCCCCTAGCCTCAGCTGGTGCACCCCTAGACTCAGGCTATGGCACACTAGGCTTAGGCTAGGGCAATCCTAGGCTAGACTAAGGCTAGGGCTCCCCTACCCTCAGGCTAGGGCACCCGTAGGCTCAGGCTAGGGCACCCGTAGGCTCAGGCTAGGGCACCCCTAGGCTCAGGATAGGGCACGCCTAGGCTTAGGCTATGGCTAGGGCTCCCCTAGACTAAGGCTAGGGCACCCCTAGGCTTAGGCTAGGGCACCCCTAGGCTTAGGCTAGGGCACCCCTAGGCTTAGGCTAGGGCACCCCTAGACTTAGGCTAAAGCAACGGCTCCCTTAGCCTCAGGCTAGGGCACCCCTAGACTCAGGCTTGGGCACCCCTAAGCTTAGGCTAGGGCAATCCTAGGCTTAGGCTAAGGCTAGGGCTCCCTTAGGCTCAGGCTAGGGCACCCCTAGGCTTAGACTAGGGCACCCCTAGGCTTAGGTTAAGGCTAGGGCTCTCCTAGCCTAAGGCTACGGCACCCCTAAGCTTAGGCTAGGGCACCCTAGCTTAGGCTAGGGCACAATTAGGCTTAGCCTAAGGCTAGGGCTCCCCTAGCCTAAGGCTAGAGCACCCCTAGGCTTAGGCTAAGGCTAGGGCTAACCTAGGCTTAGGCTAGGGCACCCCTAGCCTTAGGCTAGGGAACCCCTAGACTAAGGCTAGGGCACCCCTAGGCTTAGGCTAGGGCACCCCTAGGCTTAGGCTAGGGCACCCCTACACTTACGCTAAGGCAACGGCTCCCCTAGCCTCAGGCAAGGGCACCCCTAGACAGGCTAGGCCAGCCGTTAGCTTAGGCCAGGACAATCCTAGGCTTAGGCTAAGTCTAGGGCTCCCCTATCCTCACCTAGGGCACCCCTAGGCTCAAGCTAGGGCTCCCCTAGCCTAAGGCTAGGGCACCCCGAGGCTTAGGTTAGGGCACCCCCAGGTTTAGGCTAGGTCTCCCCTCGGCTTAGGCTAAGGCTGTGGCTCCCCTTGCCTCAGGCTAGTGCACCCCTAGACTCAGGCTATGGCACCCCTAGGCTTAGGCTAGGGCAATCCTAGGCTAGACTAATGTTAGGGCTCCCCTAGCCTCAGGCTAGGGCACCCGTAGGCTCAGGCTAGGGCACCCTTAGACTCAGGCTAGGGCACCCCTAGACTCAGGCTAGGTCACCCCTAGGATTAAGCTAGGGCACACCTAGGCTTAGGCTAGGGCACGCTTAGGCTTAGGCTAAGGCTAGGCTCCCCTAGCCTAAGGCTAGAGCACCCCTAGGCTTAGGCTAGGGTACCCCTAGGCTTAGGCAAAGGCACCCCTAGGCTTAGGCTAGGGCACCCGTAGGCTTAGGCTAGGGCATCCCTAGGATTAGGCTAGGGCACCCGTAGGCTTAGGCTAGGGCACCTCTAGACATAGGCTAGGGCACCCCTAGGCTTAGGTTTAGGCTAGGGCACCCCTAGGCTTAGGCTAGGGCACCCCTAGGCTTAGGCTAGGGCAACGCAAGGCTTGGCTAGGGCACCCCTAGGCTTTGGCTAGGGAACCCCTAGGCTTAGGATAGGGAACTTCTAAGCTTAGGCTAGGGCACCCCTAGGCTTAGGCTAGGGTACCCCTAGGCTTAGGCTAAGGCTAGGGCTCCCCTAGCCTAAGGCTAGGGCACCCCTAGGCTTAGGCTAGGGCACCCCTAGGCTTAGTCTAGGGCAACCCTAGGCTTAAGCTAGGGCACCCCTAGGCTTAGGCTAAGGCTAGGGATCCCCTAGCCTAAGGATACGGCACTCCTAGGCTTAGGCTAGGTACCCGTAGGCTTAGGCTAAGGCTAGGGATCCCCTAGCCTAAGGCTAGAGCACCCTTAGGCTTAGGCTAGGGCACCCCTAGGCTAAGGGTATGCCATCCCCAGGCTTAGGCTAAGGCACCCCTAGGCTTAGGCTAAGGCTAGGGCTAATCTAGGCTTAGGCTAGGGCACCCCAAGGGTTAGGCTAGGGAACCTCTACACTAAGGCTAGGGCACCCCTAGGCTTAGGCTAGGGCACCCCTACACTTAGGCTAAGGCAACGACTCCCCTAGCCTCAGGAAAGGGCACCCTTAGAGTCAGGCTTGGACACCCGTTAGCTTAGGCTAGGACAATCCTAGGCTTAGGCTATGTCTTGGGCTCCCCAATCCTCAGGCTAGGGCACCCCTAGGCTCAGGCTAGGGCACCCCTAGGCTTAGGGTAGGCCATCCCTAGGCTTAGGCTAGGGCACCCCTAGGCTTAGGATAAGGCTAGGGCTAACTTAGGCTTAGGCTAGGGCATCCCTAGGCTTAGGCTAGGGAACCCCTAGACTAAGGCTAGGGCACCCCTAGGCTTAGGCTAGGGCAACCCTAGTCTTAGGCTAGGGCACCCCTACACTTAGGCTAAGGCAACGGCTCCCCTAGCCTCAGGCAAGGGCACCCCTAGACTCAGGCTATGGCACCCCTAGGCTTAGGCTAGGGCAATCCTAGGCTAGACTAACGTTAGGGCTCCCCTAGCCTCAGACTAGGGCACCCGTAGGCTCAGGCTAAGCACCCTTAGACTCAGGCTAGGGCACCCCTAGACTTAGGCTAGGGCACCCCTAGGATTAGGCTAGGGCACCCCTAGGCTTAGGCTAGGGCACCCCTAGGCTTAGGCTAAGGCTAGGGCTCCCCTAGCCTAAGGCTAGGGCACCCCTAGGCTTATGCTACGGTACCCCTAGGCTTAGGCAAAGGCACCCCTAGTCTTAGGCTAGGGCACCCCTAGGCTTAGGCAAACGCACCCCTAGGCTTAGGCTAGGGCACCCCTAGGCTTAGGCTAGGGAATCCCTAGGCTTAGGCTAGGGCACACCAAGGCTTAGGCTAGGGCACACCTAGGCTTAGGCTAAGGTTGGCATCCCCTAGCCTAAGGCTAGTGCACCCCTAGGCTTAGGCTAGGGCACCCCTAGGCTTAGGCTAGGGCACCCATAGGCTTTGGCTAGGGAACCCCTAGGCTTAGGCTAGGGAATCCCTAGGCTTAGGCTAGGGCACACCAAGGCTTAGGCTAGGGCACACCTAGGCTTAGGCTAAGGCTAGGGATCCCCTAGCCTAAGGCTAGTGCACCCCTAGGCTTAGGCTAGGGCACCCCTAGGCTTAGGCTAAGGCTAGGGCTCCCCTAGCCTAAGGCTAGGGCACCCCTAGGCTTATGCTACGGTACCCCTAGGCTTAGGCAAAGGCACCCCTAGTCTTAGGCTAGGGCACCCCTAGGCTTAGGCAAACGCACCCCTAGGCTTAGGCTAGGGCACCCCTAGGCTTAGGCTAGGGAATCCCTAGGCTTAGGCTAGGGCACACCAAGGCTTAGGCTAGGGCACACCTAGGCTTAGGCTAAGGCTAGGCATCCCCTAGCCTAAGGCTAGTGCACCCCTAGGTTTAGGCTAGGGCACCCCTAGGCTTAGGCTAGGGCACCCCTAGGCTTTGGCTAGGGAACCCCTAGGCTTAGGATAGGGAACTTCTAAGCTTAGTCTATGGCACCCCTAGGCTTAGGCTAGGGCACCCCTAGGCTTAGGCTAAGGCTAGGGCTCCCCTAGCCTAAGGCTAGGGCACCCCTAGGCTTAAGCTAGGGTACCCCTAGGCTTAGGCTAAGGCTAGGGATCCCCTAGCCTAAGGCTAGGGCACCCCTAGGCTTAGGTTAGGGCACCCCTAGGCTTAGGCAAAGGCACCCCTAGGCTTAGGCTAGGGCACCCGTAGGCTTAGGCAAAGGCACCCCTGGGCTTTGGCTAGGGTACCCCTAGGCTTAGGCTGGGGCACTCCTAGGCTTAGGCTAGGGCACCCATAGGCTTAGGCTAAGGCTAGGTCACCCCTAGGCTTAGGCTAAGGCACCACTAGGCTTAGGCTAGGGCACCCCAAGGCTTACGCTAAGGTTAGGGCTCCCCTAGCCTAAGACTAGGGCACCTCTAGGGTGAGGCTAGGGCACCCCTAGGCTTTGGCTAGGGCACCCCTAGGCTTAGGCTAAGGCTAGGGCTCTCCTAGCCTAAGGCTAGGGCACCCGTAGGCTCAGGCTAAGCACCCTTAGACTCAGGCTAGGGCACCCCTAGACTTAGGCTAGGGCACCCCTAGGATTAGGCTAGGGCACCCCTAGGCTTAGGCTAGGGCACGCCTAGGCTTAGGCTAAGGCTAGGCTCCCCTAGCCTAAGGCTAGAGCACCCCTAGGCTTAGCCTAGGGTACCCCTAGGCTTAGGCAAAGGCACCCCTAGTCTTAGGCTAGGGCACCCCTAGGCTTAGGCAAAGGCACCCCTAGGCTTAGGCTAGGGCACCCCTAGGCTTAGGCTAGGGAATCCCTAGGCTTAGGCTAGGGCACACCAAGGCTTAGGCTAGGGCACCCCTAGGCTTAGGCTAAGGCTAGGGATCCCCTAGCCTAAGGCTAGTGCACCCCTAGGCTTAGGCTAGGGCACCCCTAGGCTTCGGCTAGGGCACCCCTAGGCTTTGGCTAGGGAACCCCTAGGCTTAGGATAGGGAACTTCTAAGCTTAGACTAGGGCACCCCTAGGCTTAGGCTAGGGCACCCCTAGGCTTAGGCTAAGGCTAAGGCTCCCCTAGCCTAAGGCTAGTGCACCCCTAGGCTTAGGCTAGGGCACCCCTAGGCTTAGGCTAGGGCACCCCTAGGCTTTGGCTAGGGAACCCCTAGGCTTAGGATAGGGAACTTCTAAGATTAGGCTAGGGCACCCCTAGGCTTAGGCTAGGGCACCCCTAGGCTTAGGCAAAGGCTAGGGCTCCCCTAGCCTAAGGCTAGGGCACCCCTAGGCTTAAGCTAGGGTACCCCTAGGCTTAGGCTAAGGCTAGGGATCCCCTAGCCCAAGGATAGGTCACTCCTAGGCTTAGGCTAGGGCACCCGTAGGCTTAGGCTAAGGCTAGGGATCCCCTAGCCTAAGTCTAGAGCACCCTTAGGCTTAGGCTAGGGCACCCCTAGGCTAAAAGTAGGCCATCCTTAGGCTTAGGCTAGGGCACCCCTAAGCTTAGGCTTAGGCTAGGGCTAACCTAGGCTTAGGCTAGGGCACCCCTAGGCTTAGACTAGGGAACCCCTACACTAAGGCTAGGGCACCCCTAGGCTTAGGCTAGGGCACCCCTAGGCTTAGGCTTAGGGCACCCCTACACTTAGGCTAAGGAAACGGCTCCCCTAGCCTCAGGCAAGGGCACCCTTATACTCAGGCTAGGACACCCCTAAGCTTAGGCTTAGGCTAGGGCTCCCCTAGGCTTAGTCTAAGGCTGCGGCTCCCCTTGCCTCAGGCTAGTGCACCCCTAGGCTCAGGCTAGGGCACCCCTAGGCTTAGACTAGGGCACCTCTAGGCTTAGGCTAAGGCTTGGGCTCCCCTAGCCTAAGGCTACGGCACCCCTAGGCTCAGGCTAGGGCACCCCGAGGCTTAGGCTAGGGCACACCTAGGCTTAGGAAAAGGCTAGGGCTCCCCTAGCCTAAGGCTAGGGCACCTCTAGGCTTAGGCTAGGGCACCCCTAGGCTTAGGCTAGGGCACCCCTAGGCTTAAGCTAGGGCTCCCCTAGGGTTAGGCTAAGGCTACGGCTCCCCTAGCCTCATAGTGCACCCCTAGACTCAGGCTATGGCACCCCTAAGCTTAGGCTAGGGCACCCCTAGGCTTAGGCTAGGGCACCCCTAGGCTTACGCTAGGGCACCCCTAGGATTAGGCGAAGGCTAGGGCTCCCCTAGCCTAAGGCTAGAGCACCCCTAGGCTTAGGCTAGGGCACCCCTAGGCTTAAGGTAGGCCATCCCTAGGCTTAGGCTAGGGCACCCCTAGGCTTAGGCTAAGGCTAGGGCAAACCTAGGATTAGCCTAGGGCACCCCTAGGCTTAGGCTAGGGAACCCCTAGACTAAGGCTAGGGCACCCCTAGGCTTAGGCTAGGGCACCCCTAGTCTTAGGCTAGGGCACCCCTACACTTAGGCTAAGGAAATGGCTCCCCTAGCCTCAGGAAAGGGCACCCCTAGACTCAGGCTAGGGCACGCGTTAGCTTAGGCTAGGACAATCCTAGGCTTAGGCTAAGTCTAGGGCTCCCCTATCCTCAGGCTAGGGCACCCCTAGGCTCAGGCTAGGGCTCCCCTAGCCTAAGGCTAGGGCACCCCAAGGCTTAGGCTAGGGCACCCCTAGTCTTAGGCTAGGGCTCCCCTAGGCTTAGGCTAAGGCTGCGGCTCCCCTTGCCTCAGGCTAGTGCACCCCTAGACTCAGGCTATGGCACCCCTAGGCTTAGGCTAGGGCAATCCTAGGCTAGACTAACGTTAGGGCTCCCCTAGCTTCAGGCTAGGGCACCCGTAGGCTCAGGCTAGGGCACCCTTAGACTCAGGCTAAGGCATACCTAGACTTAGGCTAGGGCACCCCTTGGATTAGGCTAGGGCACCCCTAGGCTTAGGCTAGGGCATGCCTAGGCTTAGGCTAAGGCTAGGCTTCCCTAGCCTAAGGCTAGAGCACCCCTAGACTTAGGTTAGGGCACCCCTAGGCTTAGGCAAAGGCACCCCTAGGCTTAGGCTAGGGCACCCGTAGGCTTAGGCAAAGGCACCCCTGGGCTTAGGCTAGGGCACCCCTAGGCTTAGGCTAGGGCACTCCTAGGCTTAGGCTAGGGCACCCCTAGGCTTAGGCTAAGGCTAGGTCACCCCTAGGCTTAGGCTAAGGCACCACTAGGCTTAGGCTAGGGCACCCCAAGGCTTACGCTAAGGTTAGGGCTCCCCTAGCCTAAGACTAGGGAACCTCTAGGGTTAGGCTAGGGCACCCCTAGGCTTTGGCTAGGGCAATCCTAGGCTAGACTAACGTTAGGGCTCCCCTAGCCTCAGGCTAGGGCACCCGTAGGCTCAGGCTAAGCACCCTTAGACTCAGGCTAGGGCACCCCTAGACTTAGGTTAGTGCACCCCTAGGATTAGGCTAGGGCACCCCTAGGCTTAGGCTAGGGCACGGCTAGGCTTAGGCAAAGGTACCCATAGTCTTAGGCTAGGGCACCCCTAGGCTTAGGCAAAGGCACCCCTAGGCTTAGGCTAGGGCACCCCTAGGCTTAGGCTAGGGAATCCCTAGGCTTAGGCTAGGGCACACCAAGGCTTAGGCTAGGGCACACCTAGGCTTAGGCTAAGGCTAGGGATCCCCTAGCCTAAGGCTAGTGAACCCCTAGGCTTAGGCTAGGGCACCCCTAGGCTTAGGCTAGGGCACCCCTAGGCTTTGGCGAGGGAACCCCTAGGCTTAGGATAGGGAACTTCTAAGCTTAGTCTAGGGCACCCCTAGGTTAGTCTAGGGCACCCCTAGGCTTAGGCTAGGGCACCCCTAGGCTTAGGCTAAGGCTAGGGCTCCCCTAGCCTAAGGCCAAGGCACCCCTAGGCTTAAGCTAGGGTACCCCTAGGCTTAGGCTAAGGCTAGGGATCCCCTAGCCTAAGGATAGGGCACCCCTAGGTTTAGGTTAGGGCACCCCTAGGCTTAGGCAAAGGCACCCCTAGGCTTAGGCTAGGGCACCCGTAGGCTTAGGCAAAGGCACCCCTGGGCTTAGGCTAGGGCACCCCTAGGCTTAGGCTAGGGCACTCCTATGCTTAGGCTAGGGCACCCCTAGGCTTAGGCTAAGGCTAGGTCACCCCTAGGCTTAGGCTAAGGCACCACTAGGCTTAGGCTAGGGCACCCCAAGGCTTACGCTAAGGTTAGGGCTCCCCTAGCCTAAGACTAGGGCACCTCTAGGGTTAGTCTAGGGCACCCCTAGGCTTTGGCTAGGGCACCCCTAGGCTTAGGCTAAGGCTAGGGCTCTCCTAGCCTAAGGCTAGGGCACCCCTAGACACTGGCTATGGCACCCCTAGGCTTAGGCTAGGGCAATCCTAGGCTAGACTAACGTTAGGGCTCCCCTAGCCTCAGGCTAGGGCACCCGTAGGCTCAGGCTAAGCACCCTTAGACTCAGGCTAGGGCACCCCTAGACTTAGGCTAGGGCACCCGTAGTATTAGGCTAGGGCACCCCTAGGCTTAGGCTAGGGCACGCCTAGGCTTAGGCTAAGGCTAGGCTCCCCTAGCCTAAGGCTTGTGCACCCCTAGGCTTAGCCTAGGGTACCCCTAGGCTTAGGCAAAGGCACCCCTAGTCTTAGGCTAGGGCACCCCTAGGCTTAGGCAAAGGCACCCCTAGGCTTAGGCTAGGGCACCCCTAGGCTTAGGCTAGGGAATCCCTAGGCTTAGGCTAGGGCACACCAAGGCTTAGGCTAGGGCGCACCTAGGCTTAGGCTAAGGCTAGGGATCCCCTAGCCTAAGGCTAGTGCACCCCTAGGCTTAGGCTAGGGCACCCCTAGGCTTAGGCTAGGGCACCCCTAGGCTTTGGCTAGGGAACCCCTAGGCTTAGGATAGGGAACTTCTAAGCTTAGGCTAGGGCACCCCTAGGCTTAGGCTAGGGCACCCCTAGGCTTAGGTTAAGGCTATGGCTCCCCTAGCCTAAGGCTAGTGCACCCCTAGGCTTAGGCTAGGGCACCCCTAGGCTTAGGCTAGGGCACCCCTAGGCTTTGGCTAGGGAACCCCTAGGCTTAGGATAGGGAACTTCAAAGATTAGGCTAGGGCACCCCTAGGCTAAGGCTAGGGCACCCCTAGGCTTAGGCTAAGGCTAGGGCTCCCCTAGCCTAAGGCTAGGGCACCCCTAGGCTTAGGCTAGTGCTAGGGATCCCATAGCCCAAGGATAGGGCACTCCTAGGCTTAGGCTAGGGCACCCGTAGGCTTAGGCTAAGGCTAGGGATCCCCTAGCCTAAGTCTAGAGCACCCCTAGGCTTAGGCTAGGGCACCCCTAGGCTAAAAGTAGGCCATCCTTAGGCTTAGGCTAAGGCACCCCTAAGCTTAGGCTTAGGCTAGCCTAACCTAGGCTTAAGCTAGGGCACCCCTAGGCTTAGGCTAGGGTACCCCTACACTAAGGCTAGGGCACCCCTAGGCTTAGGCTAGGGCACCCCTAGGCTTAGGCTTAGGGCACCCCTACACTTAGGCTAAGGCAACGGCTCCCCTAGCCTCAGGCAAGGGCACCCTTATACTCAGCTAGGGCACCCCTAAGCTTAGGCTTAGGCTAGGGCTCCCCTAGGCTTAGGCTAAGGCTGCGGCTCCCCTTGCCTCAGGCTAGTGCACCCCTAGACTCAGGCTTGGGCACCCCTAAGCTTAGGCTAGGGCAATCCTAGGCTTAGGCTAAGGCTAGGGCTCCCCTAGGCTCAGGCTAGGGCACCCCTAGGCTTAGACTAGGGCACCTCTAGGCTTAGGCTAAGGCTTGGGCTCCCCTAGCCTAAGGTTACGGCACCCCTAGGCTCAGGCTAGGGCACCCCGAGGCTTAGGCAAGGGCACACCTAGGCTAGGAAAAGGCTAGGGCTCCCCTAGCCTAAGGCTAGGGCACCTCTAGGCTTAGGCTAGGGCACCCCTAGGCTTAGGCTAGGGCACCCCTAGGCTTAAGCTAGGGCTCCCCTAGGGTTAGGCTAAGGCTACGGCTCCCCTAGCCTCATAGTGCACCCCTAGACTCAGGCTATGGCACCCCTAAGCTTAGGCTAGGGCACCCCTAGGCTTGGGCTAGGGCACCCCTAGGCTTAGGCTAGGGCACCCCTAGGCTTAGGCTAGGGCTAGGGCTCCCCTAGCCTAAGGCTAGAACACCCCTAGGCTTAGGCTAGGGCACCCCTAGGCTTAAAGTAGGCCATCCCTAGGCTTAGGCTAGGGCACCCCTAGGCTTAGGCTAAGGCTAGGGCTAACCTTGGCTTAGCCTAGGGCACCCCTAGGCTTAGGCTAGGGAACCGCTAGACTAAGGTTAGGGACCCCTAGGCTTAGGCTTGGGCACCCCTAGTCTTAGGCTACGGCACCCCTACACTTAGGCTAAGGCAACGGCTCCCCTAGCCTCAGGCAAGGGCACCCCTAGACTCAGGCTAGGGCACCCGTTAGCTTAGGCTAGGACAATCCTAGGCTTAGGCTAAGTCTAGGGCTCCACTATCCTCAGGCTAGGGCACCCGTAGGCTCAGACTAGGGCTCCCCTAGCCTAAGGCTAGGGCACCCCAAGACTTCGGCTAGGGCACCCCTAGTCTTAGGCTAGGGCTCACCTAGGCTTAGGCTAAGGCTGCGGCTCCACTTGCCTCAGGCTAGTGCACCCCTAGACTCAGGCTATGGCACCCCTAGGCTTAGGCTAGGGCAATCCTAGGCTAGACTAACGTTAGGGCTCCCCTAGCTTCAGGCTAGGGCACCCGTAGGCTGAGGCTAGGGCACCCTTAGACTCAGGCTAGGGCATCCCTAGACTTAGGCTAGGGCACCCCTTGGATTAGGCTAGGTCACCCTTAGGCTTAGGCTAGGTCATGCCTAGGCTTAGGCTAAGGCTAGGTCACCCGTAGGCTTAGGCTAAGGCACCACTAGGCTTAGGCTAGGGCACCCCAAGGCTTACGCTAAGGCACCCCTAGGCTTACGCTAAGGTTAGGGCTCCCCTAGCCTAAGACTAGGGCACCTCTAGGCTTAGGCTAGGGCACCCCTAGGCTTTGGCTAGGGCACCCCTAGGCTTAGGCTAAGGCTAGGGCTCTCCTAGCCTAAGGCTAGGGCACCCCTAGGCTTAGGCTAGGGCACCCCTAGGCTTAGGCTAGGGCACCCCTAGGCTTAGGCTAGGGCACCCCAAGGCTTAGGCTAAGGCTAGGTCACCCCTAGGCATAGGCTAAGGCACCACTAGGCTTAGGCTAGGGCACCCCAAGACTTAGGCTAGCGCACCCGTAGGCAGAGGCTAATGCACCCCTAAGCTGAGGCTAGGGCACCCCTAGGCTTAGGCTAAGGCTAGGGCTCCCCTAGCCTAGGGCTAGGGTACCCCTAGGCTTAATCTAGGGCTCCTGTAGGCTTAGGCTAAGGCTAGGGCACCCCTAGCCTAAGGCTAGGGCACCCCTAGGCTTTGGCTAGGGCACCCGTAGGCTTAGGAGAGGGAACTTCTAAATTTAGTCTAGGACACCCCTAGGCTTAGGCTAAGGCTAGGGATCCCCTAGCCTAAGGCTAGGGCACTCCTAGGCTTAGGCTAGGGCACCCGTAGGCTTAGGCTAGGGCACCTCTAGACTTAGGCTAGGGCACCCCTAGGCTTAGGTTTAGGCTAGGGCACCTCTAGGCTTAGGCTAGGGCACCCCTAGGCTTACGCTAAGGATAGGGCTCCCCTAGCCTAAGGCTAGGGCACCTCTACGCTTAGGCTAGGGCACCCTAGGCTTTGGTTAGGGCACCCCTAGGCTTAGGCTAGGGCACTTCTAGGCTTAGGCTAGGGCAGCCCTAGGCTTAGGCTAGGGCAGCCCTAGGCTTAGGCTAGGGCACCCCTAGGCTTAGGCTAAGGCTAAGGCTCCCCTGGCCTAAAGCTAGGGCACCCCTAGGCTTAGGCTTGGGCACCCCTAGGCTTAGGCTAGGGCACCCCTAGGTTTAGGCTAGGACCCTCCTAGGCTTAGGCTAGGGCACCCGTAGGCTTAGCCTAGAGCACCCCTAGGCTTAGGCTTGGGTACCCTTAGGCTTAGACTAGGGCACCCCTAGGCTTAGGCTAGGGCACGCCTAGGTTTAAGCTAGAGCACCCCTAGGCTTATGCTAGGACACCATTAGGCTTAGGGTAGGGCACCGCTAGGCTTAGGCTAAGGCTAGGGTTTCCCTACCCTATGGCTAGGGAACCCCTAGGCTTAGGCTAGGGCACCCCTAGGCTTAGGTATGGAACCCCTAGGCTTAGGTTATGGCACCCCTATGCTTAGGCTTGGGCACCCCTAGATGTAGGCTAGGGCACCCCTAGGCTTAGGCTGGGGCACACCTAGACTTAGGCTAGGGCAACCCTAGGCTTAGCCTAAGGCTAGGGCTTCTCTTGCCTAACACTAGGGCATCCCTAGGCTTGGCTAGGGCACCCCTAGGCTTAGGCTAGGGCACCCCTAGGTTTAGGCTAGGGCACCCCCAAGCTTCGGCTAAGGCGAGGACTCCCCTAGCCTAAGGATAGGGCACCCCTAGGCTTAGACTAAGGCTAGGGCTCCCCTAGCCTAAGGCTAGGGCACCCCTAAGCTTAGGCTAAGGCACCCCTAGGCTTAGGCTAGGGCACCCCTAGGCTTAGGCTAGGGCACCCCTAGGCCTAGGGTAAGGCTCCCCTAGCCTAAGGCTGGGGCACCCATAGACGCAGGCTATGGCATCGTAGGCTTAGGCTAGGGCAATCCTATGCTAGACAAAGGCTAGGGCTCCCCTAGCCTCAGGCTAGGGCACCCGTAGGCTCAGGCTAGGGCACCCCTAGGCTCAGGATAGGGCACGATTAGGCTTACGCTAAGGCTACGGCTCCCCTAGACTAAGGTTTGGGCACCCCTAGGTTTAGGCTAGGGCACCCCTAGGCTTAGGCTAGGGCAACAGTAGGTTTAGGCTAGGGCACCCTTAGACTTAGGCTAAGGCAACGGTTCCCCTAGCCTCAGGCTAGGGCACCCCTAGACTCAGGCTAAGGCACCCCTAAGCTTAGGCTAGGGCAATCCTAGGCTTAGGCTAAGTCTAGGGCTCCCATAGGATCAGTCTAGGGCACCTCTAGGCTTAAACTAGGGCACCCCTAGGCTTAGGCTAAGGCTAGGGCTCCCCTAGCCTAAGGCTACGGCACCCCTAGGCTTAGGCTAGAGCAAGCCTAGGCTTAGGAAAAGGCTAGTGCTCCCCTACCCTACGACTAGGGCACCTCTAGCCTTAGGCTAGGGCACCCCTAGGCGTAGGCTAGGGCACCCATAGCCTTAAGATAGGGCTCCCCTAGGCTTAGGATAAGGCTACGGCTTCCCTAGCCTCAGGCTAGTGCACCCCTAGACTCAGGCTATGGCGCCCCTAGCCTTAGGCTAGGGCACCCCTAGGCTTAGGCTTGGGCACCCCTAGGCTTAGGCTAGGACACCCCTAGGCTTAGGCTAGGGCACCCCTAAGCTTAGGCTAAGACTAGGGCTAACCTAGGCTTAGGCTAGGGCATCCCTAGGCTTAGGCTAGGGAACCCCTATACTAAGGCTAGGGCACCCCTAGGCTTAGGCTAGGGCACCCCTACACTTAGGCTAAGGCAACGGCTCCCCTAGCCTCAGGCAAGGGCACCCCTAGACTCATGCTAGGGCACCCGTTAGCTTAGTCTAGGGCAATCCTAGGCTTAGGCTAAGTCTAGGGCTCCCCTATCCTCAGACTAGGGCACCCCTAGGCTCAGGCTATGGACCCCTAGGCTTAGGCTAGGGCAATCCTAGGCTAGACTAACGTGAGGGCTACCCTAGCCTCAGGCTAGGGCATCCCTAGGCTTAGGCTAGGGCACCCCTAGGCTTAGGCTAGGGCACCCCTAGGCTTAGGCTAGGGCACCACTAGTCTTAGGCTAGGGCACCCCTAGGCTTAGGCTAAGGCAAGGGCTCCCCTAGCCTATGGCTAGGGCACCCCTAGGCTTAGGCTAAGGCACCCCTAGGCTTAGGCAAAGGCACCCCTAGGCTTAGGCTAGGGCACCCCTAGGCTTAAGCTAGGGCACCCGTAGGCTTAGGCTGAGGCTAGGGCTCCCCTAGGCTCATCCTAGGGCACCCCTAGGCTTAGACTAGGGCACCCCTAAGCTTAGGTATGGAACCCCTAGGCTTAGGTTATGGCACCCCTATTCTTAGGCTACGGCACCCCTAGATGTAGGCTAGGGCACCCCTAGGCTTAGGCTGGGGCACACTTAGGCTTAGGCTAAGTCTAGGGCTCCCCTAGCCTAAGGCGAGGGCACCCCTAGGCTTAGGCTAGGCACCCCTAGACTTAGGCTAGGGCAACCCTAGGCTTAGGCTAGGGCACCCCTAGGCTTAGTCTAGGGCACCCCTAGGCTTAGGCTAAGGCTAGGGCTCCTCTAGCCTAACACTAGGGCATGCCTAGGCTTGGCTAGGGCACCCCTAGGCTTAGGCTACGGCACCCCTAGGTTTAGGCTAGGGCACCCCCAAGCTTCGGCTAAGGCTAGGACTCCCCTAGCCTAAGGCTAGGGCACCCCTAAGCTTAGGCTAGGGCACCCCTAGGTTTAGGCAAGGGAACCCCTAGGCTTAGGCTATGGCTAGGGCTCCCCTGGCCTACAGCTAGGGCACCCCTAGGTTTAGGCAAAGGCACCCCTAGGCTTAGGCTAGGGCACCCCTAGGCTTAGGCTAGGGCACCCCTAGGCTTAGGCTAGGGCTCCCCTAGCCTAAGGCTGGGGCACCCCTAGTCTCAGGCTATGGCACCGTAGTCTTCGGCTAGAGCAATCCTATGCTAGACAAAGGCTAGGGCTCCCCTAGCCTCAGGCGAGGGCACCCGTAGGCTCAGGCTAGGGCACCCCTAGGCTCAGGATAGGGCACGACTAGGCTTACGCTAAGGCTAGGGCTCCCCTAGACTAAGGCTAGGGCACCCCTAGGTTTAGGCTAGGGCACCCCTAGGCTTAGGCTAGGGCAACCGTAGGTTTAGGCTAGGGTACCCTTAGACTTAGGCTAAGGCAACGGCTCCCCTAGCCTCAGGCTAGGGCACCCCTAGACTCAGGCTAGGGCACCCCTAAGCTTAGGCTAGGGCAATCCTAGGCTTAGGCTAAGGCTAGGGCTCCCATAGGATCAGTATAGGGCAACCCTAGGCTTAAACTAGGGCACCCCTAGGCTTAGGCTAAGGCTAGGGCTCCCCTAGCCTAAGGCTACGGCACCCCTAGTCTCAGGCTAGGGCACCCCGAGGCTTAGGCAAGAGCACCCCTAGGCTTAGGAAAAGGCTAGGGCTCCCCTACCCTATGGCTAGGGCACCTCTAGGCTTAGGCTAGGGCACCCCTAGGCTTAAGATAGGGCTCCCCTAGGCTTAGGCTAAGGCTACAGCTTCCCTAGCCTGACGCTAGTGCACCCCTAGACTCAGGCTATGGCACCCCTAAGGTTAGGCTAGGGCACCCCTAGGCTTAGGCTAGGGCACCCCTAGGCTTAGGCTACGCCACCCCTAGGCTTAGGCTAGGGCACCCCTAGGCTGAGGCTAAGGATAGGGCTAACCTAGGCTTAGGCAAGGGCACCCCTAGGCTTAGGCTAAGGAACCCCTATACTAAGGCTAGGGCACCCCTAGGCTTAGGCTAGGGCACCCCTAGGCTTAGGCTAGGGCACCCCTACACTTAGGCTAAGGCAACGGCTCCCCTAGCCTCAGGCAAGGGCACCCCTAAACTCAAGCTAGGGCACCTGTTAGCTTAGGCTAGGGCAATCCTAGCCTTAGGCTAAGTCTAGGGCTCCCCTATCCTCAGGCTAGGGCACCCCTAGGCTCAGGCTATGGCACCCCTAGGCTTAGGCTACCGCACCCCTAGGCTTAGGCTAAGGCTAGGGCTCCCCTAGCCTAAGGCTAGGGCACCCTTATGCTTAGGCTAGGGCACCCCTAGGCTTAGTATAGGGCACCCCTAGTCTTAGGCTAGGGCACCCCTTGGCTTAGGCTAAGGCAAGGGCTCCCCTAGCCTATGGCTAAGGCACCCCTAGGCTCAGGCTAGGGCAACCCTAGGCTTAGGCAAAGGCACCCCTAGGCTCAGGCTAGGGCTCCCCTAGCCTAAGGCTAGGGCACCCCAAGGCTTAGGCTAGGGCACCCCTATTCTTAGGCTAGGGCTCCCCTAGGCTTAGGCTAAGGCTGCGGCTCCCCTTGCCTCAGGCAAGTGCACCCCTCGACTCAGGCTATGGCTCCCCTAGACTAAGGCTAGGGGACCCCTACGTTTAGGCTAGGGCACCCCTAGGCTTAGGCTAGGGAACCCCTAGCCTAAGGCTAGGGCACCCCTAGGCTTAGGCTAGGGCACCCCTAGGCTTAGGCTAGGGCACCCCTAGACTTAGGCTAAGGCAACGGCTCCCCTAGCCTCAGGCTAGGGCACCCCTAGACTCAGGCTAGGGCACCCCTAAGCTTAGGCTAGGGCACTCCTAGGCTTAGGCTAGGGCACCCCTAAGCTTAGGCTAAGGCTAGGGCTCCCCTAGCCTAAGACTAGAGCACCCCTAAGCTTAGGCTAGGGCAACCCAAAGCTTAGGCTAGGCCAACCCTAGGCTTAGGCTAGGGCACCCCTAGGCTTAGGATAAGGCTAGGGCTAACCTAGGCTTAGGCTAGGGCACCCCTAGGCTTAGGCTAGGGAACCCCTAGACTAAAGCTAGGGCACCCCTAGGCTTAGGCAAGGGCACCCCTAGGCTTAGGCTAGGGCACCCCTACACTTAGGCTAAGGCAATGGCTCCCCTAGCCTCAGGCAAGGGCACCCATAGACTCAGGCTAGGGCACCAGTTAGATTAGGCTAGGGCAATCCTAGGCTTAGTCTAAGGCAAGGGCTCCCCTAGCCTATGCCTAGGGCACCCCTAGGCTTAGGCTAGGGCAATCCGAGGCTTAGGCAAAGGCACCCCTAGGCTTAGGCTATGGCACCCCTTGGCTTAGGGTAGGGCACCCCTAGGCTTAGGCTAGGGCACCCCTAGGCTTAAGCTAGGGCACCCCTAGGCTTAGGATAAGGCTAGGGCTAACCTAGGCTTAGGCTAGGGCACCCCTAGGCTTAGGCTAGGGCACCCCTAGGCTTAGGCTAGGGCTCCCTAGGCTAAGGTACGGCTGCGGCTCCCCTTGCCTCAGGCTAGTGCACCCCTAGACTCAGGCTATGGCACCCCTAGGCTAAGGCTAGGGCAATCCTAGGCTAGACTAACGTCAGGTCTCCCCTAGCCTCAGGTTAGGGCACCCGTAGGCTCAGGCTAGGGCACCCCTAGGCTTAGGCTAGGGCACCCCTAGGCTTAGGCTAATGCTAGGCTCCTCTAGCCTAAGGCTGGAGCACCCCTAAGCTTAGGCTAGGGCACCCCTAAGCTTAGGCTAGGGCACCCCTAGGCTTAGGCTAAGGCTAGGACTCCCCTAGCCTAAGGCTAGGGCACCCCTAGGCTTAGGCTAGGGCACCCCTAGGATTAGGATAGGGCAGCCCTAGGCTTAGGCTAGGGCACCCCTAGGCTTAGGATAGGGCACCCCAAGGCTTAGGTTAGGGCACCCCTAGGCTTAACCTAAGGCAAAGGCTCCCCTAGCCTATGCCTAGGGCAACCCCTAGGTTTAGGCTAGGGCAATCCTAGGCTTAGGCAAAGGCACCCCTAGGCTTAGGCTATGGCACCCCTTGGCTTAGGCTAGGGCACCCCTAGGCTTAGGCTAGGGCACCCCTAGGCCTAAGCTAGGGCACCCGTAGGCTTAGGCTAAGGCTGGGGCTCCCCTAGCCTAAGGCTAGGGCACTCCTAGGCTTAGGCTAGGGCACCCCTAGGCTTTGGCTAGCGCACCCCTAGGCTTAGGCTAAGGCTAGGGCTGTCCTAGCCTAAGGCTAGGGCACCCCTAGGCTTAGGCTAGGAAACCCCTAGGCTTAGGCAAGGGCTAGGTCACAACTAGGCTTAGGCTAAGGCACCACTAGGCTTAAGATGGGGCACCCCTAGGCTTAGGCTAGGGGACACCTAGGCTTAGGCTAGGTACCCCAAAGCTGAGGCTAGGGCACCCTTAAACTGAGGCTAGGGCACCCCTAGGCTTAGACTAAAACTAGGGCTACCCTAGCTTAAGGCTATGGCACCTATAGGCTTAGGCTAGGGCACCCCTAGGCTTAGGCAAAGGCTAGGGCTCCCCTAGCCTAAGGCTAGGGCACCCCTAGGCTTAGGCTGGGCAACCCTAGGCTTAAGCTAGGGCACCCGTAGGCTTAGGCTAAGGCAAGGGCACCCCTAGCCTAAGGCTAGGGCACCCCTAGGCTTAGGCTAGGGCACACCTAGGCTTACGATAGGGCACCCCTAGGCTTAGGCTAAGGCACCCCTAGGCTTACGCTAAGGTTAGGGCTGTCCTAACCTAAGGCTAGGCCACCCCTAGGCTTAGGCTAGGGAACCCCTAGGCTTAGGCTAGGGCTAGGTCACCCCTAGGCTTAGGCTAAGGCACCACTAGGCTTAGGCTAAGGCACCCCTAGGCTTAGGCTAGGGCACTCCTAGGTTTAGGCTAGGGCACCCGTAGGCTTATGATTGGGCACCCCTAGAATTAGGCTAGGGCACCCCTAGGCTTAATCTAAGGCTTGGGCTCCCCTAGCCTAAGGCTAGGGCACCCCTAGGCTTAGGCTAGGGCACCCCTAGGCTTAGGCTAAGGCACCCCTAGGCTTACGCTAAGGTTAGGGCTCCCCTAGCCTAAGGCTAGGGCACCTCTAGGCTTAGGCCAGGGCACCCCTAGGCTTTGGCTAGCGCAACCCTAGGCTTAGGCTAAGGCTAGGGCTGTCCTAACCTAAGGCTAGGCCACCCGTAGGCTTAGGCTAGGGAACCCCTAGGCTTAGGCTAGGGCTAGGTCACCCCTAGGCTTAGGCTAAGGCACCACTAGGCTTAGGCTAGGGCACCCCTAGGCTTAGGCTAGGGCACCCCTAGGCTTAGGCTAGGGTACCCCAAAGCTGAGGCTAGGGCACCCCTAAATTGAGGCTAGGGCACACGTAGGCTTAGACTAAAACTAGGGCTACCCTAGCTTAAGGCTATCGCACCTATAGGCTTAGGCTAGGGCACCCCTAGGCTTAGACTGGGCCACCCTAGGCTTAAGCTAGGGCACCCCTAGGCTTAGGCTAAGGCTAGGGCTCCCCTAGCCTAAGGCTAGGGCACCCCTAGGCTTAGGCTGGGCAACCCTAGGCTTAAGCTAGGGCACCCGTAGGCTTAGGCTAAGGCTAGGGCACCCCTAGGCTTTGGCTAGGGCACCCCTAGGATTAGGCTAAGGCTAGGGCACTCCTAGGCTTAGGCTAGGGCACCCGTAGGCTTAGGTTAGGGCACCCCTAGACTTAGGCTAGGGCACCCCTAGGCTTAGCTTTAGGCTAGGGCACCCCTAGGCTTAGGCTAGGGCACCCCTATGCTTAGGCTAGGGCACCCCAAGGTTTAGGCTAAGGCACCCCTAGCTTACGCTAAGGTTAGGGCTCCCCTAGCCTAAGGTTAGGGCAGCCATAAGCTTAGGCTAGGGCACCCCTAGGTTTTGGCTAGGGCGCCCATAGGCTTAGGCTAAGGCTAGGGCTCCCCTGGCCTAAGGCTAGGGCACCCCTAGGCTTAGGGTAGGGCACCCCTAGGCTTAGGCTAAGGCTACGGCTCCCCTAGCCTCAGCTGGTGCACCCCTAGACTCAGGCTATGGCACACTAGGCTTAGGCTAGGGCAATCCTAGGCTAGACTAAGGCTAGGGCTCCCCTAC
Organism: Tenrec ecaudatus; assembly: GCF_050624435.1. Lineage (NCBI taxonomy): Eukaryota > Metazoa > Chordata > Mammalia > Afrosoricida > Tenrecidae > Tenrec > Tenrec ecaudatus. Next base: position 2,936 of record NW_027459222.1, on the reverse strand, counting down.
CCTCAGGCTAGGGCACCCGTAGGCTCAGGCTAGGGCACCCGTAGGCTCAGGCTAGGGCACCCCTAGGCTCAGGATAGGGCACGCCTAGGCTTAGGCTATGGCTAGGGCTCCCCTAGACTAAGGCTAGGGCACCCCTAGGCTTAGGCTAGGGCACCCCTAGGCTTAGGCTAGGGCACCCCTAGGCTTAGGCTAGGGCACCCCTAGACTTAGGCTAAAGCAACGGCTCCCTTAGCCTCAGGCTAGGGCACCCCTAGACTCAGGCTTGGGCACCCCTAAGCTTAGGCTAGGGCAATCCTAGGCTTAGGCTAAGGCTAGGGCTCCCTTAGGCTCAGGCTAGGGCACCCCTAGGCTTAGACTAGGGCACCCCTAGGCTTAGGTTAAGGCTAGGGCTCTCCTAGCCTAAGGCTACGGCACCCCTAAGCTTAGGCTAGGGCACCCTAGCTTAGGCTAGGGCACAATTAGGCTTAGCCTAAGGCTAGGGCTCCCCTAGCCTAAGGCTAGAGCACCCCTAGGCTTAGGCTAAGGCTAGGGCTAACCTAGGCTTAGGCTAGGGCACCCCTAGCCTTAGGCTAGGGAACCCCTAGACTAAGGCTAGGGCACCCCTAGGCTTAGGCTAGGGCACCCCTAGGCTTAGGCTAGGGCACCCCTACACTTACGCTAAGGCAACGGCTCCCCTAGCCTCAGGCAAGGGCACCCCTAGACAGGCTAGGCCAGCCGTTAGCTTAGGCCAGGACAATCCTAGGCTTAGGCTAAGTCTAGGGCTCCCCTATCCTCACCTAGGGCACCCCTAGGCTCAAGCTAGGGCTCCCCTAGCCTAAGGCTAGGGCACCCCGAGGCTTAGGTTAGGGCACCCCCAGGTTTAGGCTAGGTCTCCCCTCGGCTTAGGCTAAGGCTGTGGCTCCCCTTGCCTCAGGCTAGTGCACCCCTAGACTCAGGCTATGGCACCCCTAGGCTTAGGCTAGGGCAATCCTAGGCTAGACTAATGTTAGGGCTCCCCTAGCCTCAGGCTAGGGCACCCGTAGGCTCAGGCTAGGGCACCCTTAGACTCAGGCTAGGGCACCCCTAGACTCAGGCTAGGTCACCCCTAGGATTAAGCTAGGGCACACCTAGGCTTAGGCTAGGGCACGCTTAGGCTTAGGCTAAGGCTAGGCTCCCCTAGCCTAAGGCTAGAGCACCCCTAGGCTTAGGCTAGGGTACCCCTAGGCTTAGGCAAAGGCACCCCTAGGCTTAGGCTAGGGCACCCGTAGGCTTAGGCTAGGGCATCCCTAGGATTAGGCTAGGGCACCCGTAGGCTTAGGCTAGGGCACCTCTAGACATAGGCTAGGGCACCCCTAGGCTTAGGTTTAGGCTAGGGCACCCCTAGGCTTAGGCTAGGGCACCCCTAGGCTTAGGCTAGGGCAACGCAAGGCTTGGCTAGGGCACCCCTAGGCTTTGGCTAGGGAACCCCTAGGCTTAGGATAGGGAACTTCTAAGCTTAGGCTAGGGCACCCCTAGGCTTAGGCTAGGGTACCCCTAGGCTTAGGCTAAGGCTAGGGCTCCCCTAGCCTAAGGCTAGGGCACCCCTAGGCTTAGGCTAGGGCACCCCTAGGCTTAGTCTAGGGCAACCCTAGGCTTAAGCTAGGGCACCCCTAGGCTTAGGCTAAGGCTAGGGATCCCCTAGCCTAAGGATACGGCACTCCTAGGCTTAGGCTAGGTACCCGTAGGCTTAGGCTAAGGCTAGGGATCCCCTAGCCTAAGGCTAGAGCACCCTTAGGCTTAGGCTAGGGCACCCCTAGGCTAAGGGTATGCCATCCCCAGGCTTAGGCTAAGGCACCCCTAGGCTTAGGCTAAGGCTAGGGCTAATCTAGGCTTAGGCTAGGGCACCCCAAGGGTTAGGCTAGGGAACCTCTACACTAAGGCTAGGGCACCCCTAGGCTTAGGCTAGGGCACCCCTACACTTAGGCTAAGGCAACGACTCCCCTAGCCTCAGGAAAGGGCACCCTTAGAGTCAGGCTTGGACACCCGTTAGCTTAGGCTAGGACAATCCTAGGCTTAGGCTATGTCTTGGGCTCCCCAATCCTCAGGCTAGGGCACCCCTAGGCTCAGGCTAGGGCACCCCTAGGCTTAGGGTAGGCCATCCCTAGGCTTAGGCTAGGGCACCCCTAGGCTTAGGATAAGGCTAGGGCTAACTTAGGCTTAGGCTAGGGCATCCCTAGGCTTAGGCTAGGGAACCCCTAGACTAAGGCTAGGGCACCCCTAGGCTTAGGCTAGGGCAACCCTAGTCTTAGGCTAGGGCACCCCTACACTTAGGCTAAGGCAACGGCTCCCCTAGCCTCAGGCAAGGGCACCCCTAGACTCAGGCTAGGGCACCCATAAGCTTAGGCTAGGACAATCCTAGGCTTAGGCTAAGTCTAGGGCTCCCCTATCCTCAGGCTAGGGCACCCCTAGGCTCAGGTTACGGCTCCCCTAGCCTAAGGCTAGGGCACCCCAAGGCTTAGGCTAGGGCACCCCTAGTCTTAGGCTAGGGCTCCCCTAAGCTTAGGCTAAGGCTGCGGCTCCCCTTGCCTCAGGCTAGTGCACCCCTAGACTCAGGCTAAGGCACCCCTAGGCTTAGGCTAGGGCAATCCTAGGCTAGACTAACGTTAGGGCTCCCCGAGCTTCAGGCTAGGGCACCCGTAGGCTAAGGCTAGGTCACGCTTAGACTCAGGCTAGGGCATCCCTAGACTTAGCCTAGGGCACCCCTTGAATTAGGCTAGGGCACCCCTAGGCTTCGGCTAGGGCACGCCTAGGCTTAGGCTAAGGCTAGGCTTCCATAGCCTAAGGCTAGAGCACCCCTAGGCTTAAGCTAGGGCACCCCTAGGCTTAGGCAAAGGCACCCCTAGGCTTAGGCTAGGACACCCGTAGGCTTAGGCTAAGGCTAGGGATCCCCTAGCCTAAGGCTAGAGCACCCCTAGGCT